>NC_069502.1:236847671-237135171 GCF_027579735.1 Bombina bombina
TTTACAAAGTACATTGCACTTTGTATTTTCTGTATTGTAAACTAAAACACAGTTTCAGAATGTGGGAAGGGCAGGGGTGTTCCCAGTGTTTGCCTTAAACCCTCTCACAAGAAAAAAATGTTGCAAGCATTTAAAACTAGCTGGTCTCACTGCTGAATTATCTTGCCAGCTGTATGCAGGTGAAGTTTACTCAAAATTCACAATACACTTATTTCACTGACAGAAAAGTAATATATACTAAACTACTGGCAAAAAAAGTTAAATTGTAGTGATAATATTTCAATTTAATTTGTATTTACTGCAAACTGATACTTTATAACAGCCCCAGGTGTTTTCATTTTTACTTCTCTCTCCCCTGTCAAATTCTGTATCTGTGAACCTTATTACTTTCTATAAAAGGCATGTCTCATCACTTTGGGACTTCCATGGTCTGCTTTTTTTTAATAGAGTTTATTGAGTTTAGCCTTGCTAAAGCACCCCCAGATCATCACTGACCCTTCACCAAATTTCAAAGTGGGTGCAAGACACAGTGACTTGTAGGCTTCTCCAGATCTCCGTCTAACCATTAGATCACCAGGTGTTGGCAAAGCTGATAATTGGACTTATCAGAGAAAATGACCTGAAATCGGGAAGATATTGTGAAGGGTGCATGAATCAAGCCACGTAAATGGTTAGTGTATATATGAGTACAACACTTTATCTTAATATATTTATGTTGTTTTTGATGTGTGTTGGTGAACATTTTTTGTTATCTCTTACACTTTATGCTAGGTCTCCACCTGCAGAAACCCAACATACTCTTAATTTGTTTGTGCTCAAGCAAACACATTTGCTTTCAACTTGTAATATGTGCACAAGTTAACAAAAGTGCGCCACTTATCATCAAGCCAATAGAGTTGCAGCACTGGTCATGTTAAAATTACATGCCCTAATAAATTAGAGCATGCATTTTTTTCCTATTTTAAGGAAAGCATCTTTGTTCCCTCATTTGTTTAACCCCTCCTGAAAAAAACAAAACCATTTAAAGGTCTCAGTTCCCTTACCTGAGCTTTTCTCCAGATATGCCCTATATAGTGCTAGACGCAATTCTTACCGCAATCTCATCGCTTTAGTTAACTGTTTTCAGAAACAAAAAAGTTGCACAAAACACTTTACAAATACATTACAAAGTACAGTTACACTCATATTAACACTGTCTAATAAAAAATATTTTTAAAAAATATTGTACAAAAAAGTTATAAGGGCTAAAAGATATGAGATCTTGGGCAGGCAAATGGCTTTAAAGGGAGAGTTTACACCAATTATCATTTTACTGCATGTAATAGACACTACTACAAAGAATAATATGTACAGATACTGATCTAAAAATCCAGTATAAAACCGTTTCAAAACTTACTTAGAAGCTCCCAGTTTAACACTGTTGAAAAGGTTAGCTGAAACAGCCACTTCAAGTTGTTCTATAGCAACAACAAAAAAGCAGACCCTCTCCCCCTTCCTCTGCATATGAAAATACTCTTTACACAAACAGGAGCAAGCTGGAGTAGGTATACATCAGTATTCTTCTAAAACTTTGGGGATTGGTCAGAAAATCAGCATAATTTTTTTTAAAAATAAGTAAAAATCAAAGTAATTGGGAAGTTGTTTTAAACTGTATGCTCTACCCGAATCATGATAGAAAAAAAATGGGGTTTATGTCCCTTTAAGTTCGAAATTTGGCAGATAATATTCTACTACTCATTTCAAATTCAGAGTAAGTGCTAGCACATTGTCTTTTTATTGGATTGGCCGCGAGTCTGCAGGGGGGCGGCGAAGCACCAGCAGCAGCTCGCAAGAGCTGCTGGTGCAGTGCTGAATACCGAGAGCTTATTGCTCTCCGCATTCAGCAATGTCTGTCGGACCTGATCCGCAATGTCGGATCAGGTCCGACAGACATTTCATAAATAGGCCTCATTGTGTTAAAAAATGCATCATCCAATGAATGAGAAACATTTAAACATGTCAAAAAATGTTTGCCTAAAAACGTTATGTTAAAATGAAGTTGACATTAAAACTAATAAAGCAGTATCAGTCATGTACTTCATACCAATGCTCATTGGCTTCACATATTTATACAAAAATAATTTCAGCATCATTAAATGCTGTTCTTTCATATGGTTTATAGAAGATATTTAAAGGTCTACTCCAGAATTGTTATTGATTAAAAAGATAGATAATCCCTTTTTTACCCATTGCCCAGTTTTGCATAAACAATACTGTTATATTAATATACTTTTTACCTCTGTGATTACCGTGTATCTAAGCCTCTGCAGACTGCCCCCTTATCTCAGTTCTTTTGACAGTTTTGCATTTTAGCCAACCAGTGCTGACTCTTAAATAACTCCACTTGAGTACAATGTTATATGACACAAATGAACTAACAGTTTCTAACTGTGAAAAAAATGTCAAAATGCACTGAAATAAGAGTCAGTTCAACGGATTAGAAATAAGCATATGAGCCTACCTAGGTTTTGCTTTCCACAAAGAATACCAAAAGAACAAAGCAAATTTGATGCTAAAAGTAAATTGGAAAGTTGTTTTAAATTGCATGCTCTATCTGAATCATGAAAGTTTAATTTTGACTAGGCTGTCCTTTTTAAAAACAGTGTCCCTTTAAGGAGTACAGGACATTATTTCCTTAAGTAAAGAAAAAGGGGGGTGCGAGGGATAATATGTTTTGGAATCAGAATTCAAGGGTTCAATTTATTAGTGCTTAAATTAGCTCACACTTAAATTATAGAGTTATGGGCAATAAATATACATAGTTATGTGCATGAAATGCAAAAGAAATTGCATGAGAAAGAAAGATTGCCCCACTCAATTACTATATATATGAGAAAAAAATATTAACTATCAAATTGGCACATGCATACTAGATAACTTTATTAAAAAAAATTGCCAACAAATCAGAGTCCAGCCTGAATCCTGCACACACACAAACACACACTGTTAAAAGTAGCTTAAACTCAGTACTACTTTCTAAGTTGAGGTATTATAAAGAATAATATTATGTACAATAGATTCAAGTAGCATTTAGTAAATACCCCTCTTATAAGGTTATGCCGTTGAATTTAGTATCAAATGAAATGCAAAGGCAGATATAAAGAGTAGCAATTAAATATCACCAAAAGATTTTATCAGTTGTTATTATTTATGTAGAAACCGATATATTTGATTAAATGTCATAAGTGAGATAATCACTTAACTAAAATACTGTGAGTGAGTACCCATGCAGATTATTTATTTTCAGATATTAATACATCAGCTCCACAACAAAGTATATATTTGTCTCAAATAAGTTGCTACTCTTGTTGATAGAATTACAGGTAGCGGTGATGTTAACTGACATGCAAGTCTTGTGTTTGTAAGTGGTAGCTATAGTATAACGTAACTTGTGGTTACTAATATTATTTTACTTGTGCCAGGCTCAAAGTAGCCTACCCATTAAGTATTGTGTATTTGATCACAATAATGTCTGCTATGATCAGGTGATGTTGAACCGTTATAAATATAATAGATATTGATAATGCTGTAAAAACAGCCAACATTTAATAATAACTATCGATCCAAACACTGTCCACTACTGAATCATATGACAAATACTTGCAAAGATTTTTCTCATTAATGTCTAATATGCCCAAGTAGTTTAGAGCGTCTTCAATGTAACAAATATCCCTAATGCTGTAAAAACAGCCAACAATTGATAGCTATCAATGCAGACGCTACCCTCTGCTGAATCATGTCAAAACATACACATGCACTATGCTGAAAAAAGTCCCTTCTATAGCGGGGACTTATATTACTTTTATATTAACTGCAGATGCATTCAAATAAGATATTGGGGCCTATCTATCAAGCTCTGAAAGGAGCTTGACGGCCCGTGTTTCTGGCGAGTCTTCAGACTCGCCAGAAACAGCAGTTATGAAGCAGCGGTCACAAAGACCGCTGCTTCATAACCCTGTCCACTTGCTCTGACAGGAGGACAGGAATCGCCGGAATTCAACCCGATCGAATACGATCAAGTTGATTGACACCTCCCTACTGGCGGCCGATTGGCCACGAGTCAGCAGGGGGCGGCGTTGCACTAGCAGTTCTTGTGAGCTGCTAGTACAATGTTAAATTCCGCGAGGTCTTGAGGACCTGATCCACACTGTCGGATCAGGTCCGCAAGACCTTTGTTAAATAGGGGCCATTGAATTAAAGTAATAAAGTAACTGCATGGGTACTCACTCACAGTATTTTAGTTAAGTGATTATCTCACTTATGACATTTAGTCAAATATATCGGTTTCTACATAAATAATAACAACTGATAAAATCTTTTGGTGATATTTAATTGCTACTCTTTATAGCTGCCTTTGCATTTCATTTGATACTAAATTCAACGGCATAACCTTATAAGAGGGGTATTTACTAAATTCTACTTGAATTTATTGTACATAATATTATTCTTTATAATACCTCAACTTAGAAAGTAGTACTGAGTTTAAGCTACTTTTAACAGTGTGTGTTTGTGTGTGTGTGCAGGATTCGGGCTGGACTCTGATTTGTTGGCAATTTTTTTAAATAAAGTTATCTAGTATGCATGCGCCAATTTGATAGTTAATATTTTTTCTCATATATATAGTAATAGAGTGGGGCAATCTTTCTTTCTCTTGCAATTTCTTTTGCATTTCAAGTACATAACTATTATTTTCTTAAGGTCTTAGAATGGTTGAAAAGAAATAGAGAAGGCAATCTCACTTCATTTTCTCTTTGCCCCACATGCACTTGATCCCCTTTATGACGATATTCTAAAGAATAAAGCAGAATTAGCCTGGAAGATGCAAAGAAAGTAAATCTGTCAATAGGAGCAACATGGGAGATGTAGTAACTGTTATGGGCAGTAAACACACTGTAGTCTAATAAAGCATTTTAGCCCCTCTTTAATCTTTCACTTTACATCTTACTATAAAATGACTATATTGCTTTACTACTATAAAATTGATAAAAGAAAATGATGTGGAATCAATAATTGAGATAAATCCAGGAAGGAAATCAAATTCCCGACACTATAAACAGAGTTTGCCGCTCCCATCCAATGACAAGCAATCATTTCAATGTCCGGCAGTGTGGCCCCGGTGGGCTCCTTTGTTTGATTTAGGTTGGAAATAAAGATGTTAGCGGCCCTGGTAAAATGACATTTATCTGAACCACGTTCACAGTTATTACACAGCCAGAGGTACTAGTGGCTAAAGCATTTATAATAAAAATACTTGTAGGCTGTTACAGTTTGTTATTTTGAGATGGAAGGGTCAGGTTTTATTTGATTCAAGCTACAAAACCAAGTATGTGAGAAGCAAACTCTATTTTTATTTTATTCCTCTGAATGCAACACATTATGTAGCCCTCTCCAGCTGTAAAGTGGTGTAGGGGAACTTACCATAACCATAATTCAATATTATTATTCACAGGGCCGGAAAAATATCTCTCTAGTTTACCAATCAGGACAAGAAAAGAACATGTTTTACTTCACACAGTGAAAAGGTCCAAAGGAATTACTTAGGGGCCTATCTATCAAGCTCCGAATGCAGGCTCGCCAGAAACAGCAGTTATGAAGCAGCAGTCACAAAGACCGCTGCTCCATAACCTGTCCGGCTGCTCTGAGCAGACGTACAGACATCACCGGAAATCAACCTGATCGAGTACGATTGGGTTGATTGACAGCCCCCTGCTGGCGGCCGATTGGCCGCGAGTCTGCAGGGGGCGGCATTGCACCAGCAGCTCTTGTGAACTGCTGGTGCAATGCTGAATACGGAGAGCGTATTGCTCTCCGCATTCAGCGAGGTCTGGCGGACCTGATCTGCACTGTCGGATCAGGTCCGCCAGACTTTGTAAAATATAGGCCTTAGTGTACAACTAGTGGATATTTCTGGTCCTCATTCCTATTACTCATTAAAGGGACATGAAACCCACATTTTTTCTTTTGTGATTTAGGTAGAACATACAATTTTAAACAACTTTCAAGTTTACTTCTATTATTAAATTTGTTTCATTTTCTTGATATCCTTTGTTAAAGGAGCAGCAATGCACTACTGGTTTCTATCTGAACACATGGGCGAGCCAATTACAGTCGGTATATATATGCAGCCACCAATCAGCAACTAGAACCTAGGTTCTTTGCTGCTCCTGAGCTTTCCTAGATAAACCTTTCAGCAAAGAATAACAAGAGAAGGAAGCACATTCAATAATAAAAGTAAATTGGAAAGTCGTTTAAAATTGTATGCTCTGTCTAAATCATGAATGTCTAATTATGACTTTACTGTCCCTTTAAGGGCTAGATTACAAGTGGAGCACAAAATTATTGCGCGCCCGCAAACGGGCACATTTTCCTGTTTGCGGGTGTGCGTGCGATAAATAACCAGCCATTACAAGTGTCTGACTATTGCTACTGGAAGCTTGCAAAATATTTTGTGCCTCGAATGCCCGCAAAATATTTAATAAAAAAACAACTGCACTAGGCAGTTTTGGGGATTTAAAATTAGCGGGTATGGGGTATGTAAGCATATACATATATATTTAAAAAATGCTGCAATAGTTGTGCGACTTCCTAGCAATTCGAATGACAGGTCGCGTTTGCATTGCGCTTAACTTGTAATACCACTAGGCTGTGCATTGCCTGGGCAGTGTGCATTGTTACAACAACATGTTCACATTTTTGAAGTGAACATTTTATAAGTGAGCCATTAAGAAAAGAATTATACAAGAATTGAACAAGGATTGGGCAAGTGGCAAGACACAAGGCAAGCACTTTTGTAATATTATGTTTTATGTATCTCATTGTTTCATTATGCAATTGCTGCTGTAATACTGTGTCTTAGGTGTTTAATTGGTTCTCCCTTTTGTAAAAATGCTCAATATATTAATATTCCTTTTTGCTACCTCTTGTCTCTATATCAAACTACATTATTCAATTACTCATTCTACCTCTCCACCTGCACTGTTCATTAGCCCATCTCTTTTAAACTCATCTTACTTTTGTACTCATGAACTTTACCTATTCCTAAACACTCTCTCTCCTCCCTGCACCTCGTCTCAAAAACAGTTTTATTACTGCAAATCTGTATCTCATCTCATGTCACTCTCCCTCTTGCTTTTACTAACTTCTGGTGACATCTCCCCAAATCCTGGTCCCCAACAACTGCCTAGCCGTGCACATCCATGTGTACCGTTCCAAAGACTCAGAAAACAAAACTCTGGCAACCTTACTCACATTCCTCTTGCATCTAAAGCCACTACCCCTTTCACTTGTGCACTCTGGAATTCTCACTCTGTTTGCAACAAGCTCACTTCTATATATGACCTCTTTATCTCCCGCTCCCTCAACCTTCTGGCCCTAAAAACCTGGCTCTCTCCCCTAGACACACCATCTGCAGCTACTCTGTCACATGGGGGTCTTTACTTCAGCCACTCCTAGTTCTGGTAATAGACAAGGAGGTGGTGTAGGTTTTTTACTTTCCTCTCGTTGCACATTTCAACAAATACAACCCATCTCTTCCCTCACATTTTCCTAATTGGAAACCCACATGATTCGATTATTCTCTCCCCTCTCTATACATGTTGCAGTCATATACCGACCCCCTGGCTCCTAAACTCAATTTCTAGATCACTTGGCTTCCTTGCTACCTTACTTCCTTTCCTCAGACACCCCTGCCCTCATTCTTGCGACTTCAACATACCTCTTGACAATCCCACTACCTCCTCTGCAAAACAACTTCTGCAACTCACTTCCTCTTTCGGTTTGTCACAATGGACTGATTCTCCCAATCACAAAGATGGTCACTCCCTTGACTTGATCTTTTGCTATCAATGCACTATTTCAAACTTCACAAACTCCCCTTTTCCTCTTTCTGACCACCATGTCCTCACTTGCAACATATCATCCTTCCCTACAACTCTCCCTCCTTCTACTCCTCACACTAAACTTCACAGAAGCATTATTTCATTAGATCAGCAACAGCTTGCTAATTCCCTCAAACCTCTCCTCTCAGCCTTCTCCTCCTTTTCCTGCCCTGACCAATCTATCTGCCACTATAATTCCACCCTTACATCCGTCCTTGACAATCTGGCCCCTCTTACCATAGCTCGGAAATCACACACTCATCCTCCGCCCTGGCATACTCCTCTGACACGGTAACTACGCAGATGTTCCTGTACTGCTGAGCGGCACTGGAGAAAATCTCAGAGCTCAGCTGATTTTCTTCACTACAAATTTATCTTGAACTCCTACTATTCTGCCCTTAATCTCTATAAGCAACATTACTTCTCTACTCTTATCTCTACTCTTTCTTCAAACTCAAAACGTCTGTTCTCCACTTTCAATACTCTTCTCCGCCCACCCCCACCTCCTAATACTACTTCTCTGTCAGCTCAAAACCTTGCCAGCCACTTCAATAACAAAATCAACTCCATCAGAAATGAAATAAGCTTTCAACATACTTCCATTCTCTCACCCCCTCAAACGCTCGCAATCAGCCAAAACCCACATAGCTATAAACTTAGCTCTTTCTCCCCTGTTACTGAAGAAGAAGTTTCTGCACTTATACTGTGCTCCCACATCACTATTGACCCTATCCCCTCACAGCTACTCACCTCTCTCTCTTCTACACTTACCCCTATCCTCACACACATTTTCAACCTCTCCTTCAGCACCGGTATATTTCCCTCATCTCTGAAAGATGCACTGGTCACACCTATCCTTAAAAAACCTTCCCTTGATCCAACCTCCCAATCCAACTACCGCCCTATTTCCCTCCTCCTTCTTGCCTCAAAGCTTCTCAAAAAGCTAATATATGCACGCCTATCCCATTTCCTTACATTAAACTCCCTCCTTGACCCACTGCAATCTGGATTTCGTCCCCATCACTCCACAGAGACAGCAATTGTTAAGGTTACCAATGACCTACTAACAGCAAAATCAAAAGGCCACTTCTCTCTGCTCATCCTTCTTGATCTGTCCGCAGCCTTTGATACTGTTGGCCACCCTCTTTTGCTCCAAACCCTCCAATCCTTCGGCATTTGTGACACAGCCCTCTTGTGGTTCTCTTCCTACCTGTCAAACCGTACCTTTAGTTTAGCCTTCTCTGGGGCCTCCTCTGCCCCGTCACCACTTTCTGTCACGGTACTGCTAGGTTCTGTCCTCGGTCCCCTTCTCTTCTCAATCTACACGTCATCATTAGGTTTCCTAATGAAGTCCCACAGTTTCCAATATCATTTGTATGCCTACAAATGATATTGTACTTCTATGCACCAGACCTATCTCCTTCCTTGCTAACACATGCCACTAACTGTCTTTCTCACATCTCTTCCTGGATGTCCTCTCACTACCTCAAGCTCAATCTCTACAAAACTGAGCTCCTTGTTCCCCCCCCCCTTCTTCCAAAATCTCCACCCCCAATCTCTCTATAACTGTTGACCACTCCATCATTACCCCTACACCACATGCCCAATGTCTTGGGGTCACATTTGACTCAGATCTTTCTTTCACTCCTCACATTCAGTCCTTGGCTAAAGCCTGCCGCTTCCACTTTAAAAACATCTCTTAAATTTGACATTTCCTTACACAAGACACAACTAAGATTTTAATCCCCTCTCTCATTCTTTCCCACCTCGATTACTGCAACTCTGTCCTCTCTGGTCTCCCCAGCTGCCACCTAGCTCCTTTACAATCCATAATGAATGCCTCTGCCAGGCTCATTTTTCTTACACATCGCTCTTCATCTGCTGCACCTCTCTGCCAATCCCTTGACTGGCTTCCTCTTGCCTCTAGGATTAAAAACAAAATTCTCACTGACATACAAAGCCCTCAAGTGCACTGCTCTCCCCCTATATCTCAGACCTTGTCTCCAGAAACTCTGCCTCCCATCCCCTTCGCTCTGCTCTTGATCTCCTACTCTCCTCCTCTCTTGTTACCTCCTCACACTCCCATTTACAGGACTTCTCAAGACTGGCTTTCAGTTGTTTTTTATTATTTTATTGTAATTTTAATGTTATGTGTTTTCATTGTCTACTAGTCCCTTTATGTAATTATAAGCTATATTAATGGAAACAGGTAAGACGTTTGTTTTGATGTGGTTTTATTTGTTTATGTCTCTAAACCCAGTTATGCGGTCATAATTTAATGCCTGTGCTCTGAAATTTAAATACATTTAAGCCTATTATGATCAGGATACTTGGTATACATGTTACAAAAATAAACATAAATATTATGGGAAAAACTTCCTTAATTAATTTTAGTGAGGTTCTTAAAATAGAGTTTGCCTTGTATAATATTATGCAGCAATGCTCAGTCATATGCGTTTTGTAATGGTCAAATCATCCTCAGGTTTATAATATATAGGGTCCAATGCGCAAATCATAAACATAGTATTACATTGAGGGAGGATATGTATCATTATCTGAAGATTTTTGTTTGTTCAAAGATTTGGCAAAATAGGCAAAAGGAGCACAAAAATATCAGCACTATTGTGTGTTAACATTGTTTAGGGCCAATCAATAGCATTTCTATTTTTCTGTTCATATTACAAGTTCAAAGTAATTTTTTTTTCTCAAGTAATAGTCTAGGGTGTAAAAGCATAATAGATGGTGCAATTACACGAGATCACTTAAATAACTGACTTAAAATTAATTTTGGTTATTTCTTGAGCACCAAGCCGATATTGTGCAAAGAAGATAGTGCGCAAGTAGTGGAGATCTTTATGTAGTTCTCTGGAATACTATTAATAATAATGGTTTTCTTCACAATTAGTGAGCTAATAGCACTTCCTGCTCTATCCATTAAAGTATTGGACGTGCTAAAAACGTTTTTGGCGCATTAAGATGTTTTGAGTAAAATATTTAACCATTAACTTATAAAACCAAACTGTGTGTTAATGTTTGCACAAGGTCGCACAAAAGAACACACCCTCCACTTGTAAAGTAGCCCATGTTGGAAGTCATATTTTCTTTTAAACAAAAAATGAAAGATAATTAATAGTGATGACAAAGTCAAATGTATTTGGACAACAAGTCCAAATTATCTCTTAACTTTAAATGAATTCCAGTTTGAGCACAAACATTTTAGTGATGTCTGATGATAGAGTAGATAGAGTATTCTAGTGGCAAAGTGCTGGAGGTTCTATCAGGGCCAACTTTAGGGGGTGACACCATTAGGGACTGCCAGTAAAAATCAAACTGATATCAGTGACAACCCAGGACATTCCTTCTCTGTGCACACATTTCCTTGGGGCTGTCAAATCCCAAGAGAGAAATATCAAGTTATACAAGGTAGGCAGCGTTTCTTCTGACAAAACAATGAAAGTGTTCAGCCAACTGATATATATATACACACAAGTGTGTGTGTAATGATACATCCAGGCAACAGATATACAGTGTCCAATGCCCATTTGCCACAAAGCCAGGCAGACAGATTCCCAAGTCAGGAGCCTTGTCCGCACCCATCTTCGTACATGGTGCTTTAATTGTTTGGGATGTAGTAACCCAGCTGCACATCTGGCTTTGTGTGGTATGTGCGTTTGCATGTGTGTATGTGGTGTGTGTGTTATTGTGTATTTGTGAGCATGTGTTATGTATGTGTTATGTCTGCTATGGTGTTTGTGTGATATGGTGCATGTGTGGTATGGTGTGATGTGGTATGGTGTGTTTGTGTGTGTGTGAGCAGGTGGTATGTGTGTATGTATGTGTTGTGTGTGCTATGGCGTTTGTGTGGTATGGTGTGTGTGTGTGTGTGTGATGTGGTATGGTTAGGGTTACCACCTTTAGTTTGCAGTGTACACACTAAGTATAATAGCAAATAAACACAAACTCCCTTAGATATTCATGCTCTCACACACACTCTCACATACATTGACTCTGAAACACTAACACAGAAATACTTTCTCAAACACACAAAGACACTCATACTGTCACCCACACAAACTCTTAAACACTAACACATACACTCTCACACACATTCTCTCTCACACACTCTCTCTCTGTCTCTCTCTCTCTCTCTCTCTTACACACACACACACAAACACACACACACACAAAGACGCTCACTCTTTCAAACACACTCAAAAAAGACACTGACAAACACAAAGACACACACACTCTCACGCCACAGGTAAGCATCATGCAGGGGCCATCAGTACTAGTACAGCACTACTAGGCAGCATATATTTGCACCACATTTCCCACCAAACCCGGACTTTTGCATGTCTGGTTCTGACTATGCTTCAAGCCTGGACACACTACTGGAAACCCAGACTGACAGGTGGCTACCCTAGGTATGGTGGGAGTGTATGTGTTGTGTGTGCTATGGTGTTTGTGTGATATGGTTTATATGTCTGGTGTGGTATAATTTGTGTGTTGTTGTATGGTGTTTGTGTGGTATGATGTGTGTATGGTGTGGCACAGTGTATGTGTGTGATTACCAGAATTTACTCTACTTGAAGCTTTTTCCATGAAATAATATTTGCTTACATCAATCACATTCATATACTACCTAGGTTACATAATGCATATTCCATATGTTCATCATATGTGCAGCACATATACAGAGACCTCTCAAATTCTTCACCACCTGCTGTAAAAAACAAACCATACGGCTAGATTATGAGTTTTGCGGTAAGGTGAAAAAGCAGCGTTAACAGGTCCTAACGCTGCTTTCTCTTGTTAAGTGTATCCAGTCCACGGATCATCCATTACTTATGGAATATATTCTCCTTCCCAACAGGAAGCTGCAAGAGTCCACCCACAGCAAAGCTGCTATATAGCTCCTCCCCTAACTGCCATATTCAGTCATTCTCTTGCAAGCCTCAACATAGATAGGAGGTTGTGAGAGTCTGTGGAAAAGGTCATGCCCTTCCTCAGGATAGGTCTAAATCAAGGGCAAAAAAAAAAAAAAAAAAAAAAAAAGTCTAATTTTCGTACCTTTTAAAAACTTCAGGGCAGGTGTGGCATCCTCTTCCTCTAAGGCAAAACAAGAGGGAATTTTTGCTCAGTCCAAGGCGGTCTGGAGACAATCGGACCTGGAACAAAGATAAGCAGGCCAAGGAGCCTGCTGCTGCCTCTAAGGCAGCATGAAGGAACGGACCCCTATCCGGTAACGGATCCTATAGGGGGCAGACTTTCATTCTTTGCCCAGGCGTGGGCAAGAGATGCCCAGGATCCCTAGGCATTGGAATTTATATCCCAGAGATATCTTCTGGATTTCAAAGATTCCCCCCCAAAAAAAGGGGAGATTTCGCCTTTCACAATTATCTGCAAACCAGATAAAGAAGGAGGCATTCTTACATTGTGTACGAGATCCATCCAGTTCCAAGAGAGGAACAGGGACAGAGTTTTTACTCAAATCTGTTTGTGGTTCCCAAGGAGAGGGAACCTTCAGACCTATTTTGGATCTAAAGATCTTAAACAAATTCCTCAGAATTCCGTCATTTAAGATGGAAACTATTCGTACCATCTTAACTATGATCCAGGAGAGTCAATAGAGGACTACAATGGATTTGAAGGATGCTTATCCTCACATTGTGATGCATAAAGATCACCATCGTTTTTCAGGTTTGCCTTTCTAGACAGGCATTACCAGTTTGTAGCTCTTTCCTTTGGGATATCTACAGCCCCAAGAATCTTTATGGAGGTTCTGGGGTCGCTTTGGCGGTCCTTAGACCGCGGGGCATAGAAGTGGCCCCTTATTTAGACGACATCCTGATACAGGCGTCAAACATCCAAATTGCCCAGTCTCATACGGACGTAGTACTGGCATTTCTGAGATCACATGGGGGGAAAGTGAACAAGGAAAGAGTTCTCTATCCCCAATCTCAAGGGTTTCCCTCCTAGGGACTCTGATAGATTCTGTAGAAATGAAAATTTACCTGACGGAGTCCAGGTTGTCAAAGTTTCTAAATTTCTGCCGTGTTTTTTTCATCCCATCCGCGCCCTTCGGTGGCTCAGTACATGAATGAAATCGGCTTAATGGTAGCGGCAAGGGACATAGTACCGTTTGCACGTCTACATTTCAGACCGCTGCAACTATGCATGCTCAGTCAGAGGAACGGGGATTACACAGATTTGTCCCCCTGTTAAACCTGGACCAAGAGACCAGAGATTCTCTTCTCTGGTGACTATGTCGGGTCCATCTGTCCAAGGGTATGACCTTCCGCAGGTCAGATGGGACAATTGTTACAATAGATGCCAGCCTTTTAGGTTGGGATGCAGTCTGGAACTCCCTGAAGGCTCAGGGATAGTGGACTTAGGAGGAGACCCTCCTTCTAATAAATATTCTGGAACTGGGAGTGATATTCCATGCTCTTCAGACTTGGCCTCAGTTAGCAACTCTGAGGTACATCATACTCAGTCGGACAATATACACGACTGTGGCTTACATCAGCCATCAAGGGGGAACAGAAGTTCCCTAGCGATGTTAGAAGTCTTACAATAATTTACTGGACAGAGACTCACTCTTGTCTATCAGCTATCCATATCCCAGGTGTTGAGAACTGGGAGGTGGATTTTCTAAGTCGTCAGACTTTTCTTCCGGGGGAGTGGGATTTCCTCCGGAGGTCAAGACCAAGCAGGAGAGGGCTTTGGTGTTTTTGACAGCGCCTGCGTAGCCACGCAGGACCTGGTATGCAGATCTGGTGGACATGTCATCCTTTCCATCACGGTCTCTGCTTCAGAGACAGGTCCCTCTACCTCAGGGTCCTTTCAACCATCTAAATAGAATCAATCTGAGATGGACTGCCTGGAGACTGAACGCTTGATGTTATCAAAGCATGGCTTCTCTGAGTCAGTCATTGATACCTTAATACAGACATGAAAGCCTGTCTCTAGGAAAATTGAACATAGATATGGTGTAAATATCTGATTGTTATGAATCCAAGGGTTACTCATGGAGTAAAGTCTGGATTCCCAGGATATTATCTTTTCTCCAAGATGTTTTTGAGAAAAGGGTTGTCAGCTAATTCCTTAAAAGGGGACAGATTTTTACTCTGTCTATTTTTTTGCACAAGCGTCTGGCAGGTATTCTAGACGTTCAGGCATTTGGTCAGGCTTTGGTTAGATCCAAGCCTGTGTTTAAAACTGTTGCTCCGCCATGGAGCTTAAACCTGATTCTTAAGGTTCTTCAAGAAGTTCCGTTTGAACCTTTTTTGTTCCATAGATATCAATCTTTATCTTGGAAAGTTCCTTTTGGGTAGCTAATTCCTCGACTCGTAGAGTCTCCAAGTTATCTGTGTTACAATGTGATTCTCCTTATCTGGTCCTTCGTACGGATAAGGTAGTCCTGCGTACCAACCTGGGTTTTTCCTAAGGTGGTATCTAACAAGTACATCACTCAAGAGATAGTTGTTCCATGCTTGTATCCTAATCCTTCCTCAAAGAAGGAACGTCTATTACACAATATTGGACGTGGTTTGTGCTTTAAAGTTTTACTTACAAGCTACTACAGTTTTCATCAAACGTTCACCTTGTTTGTTGTCTATTCTGGACAGAGGAGAGGTCAAAAGACTTCAGCAGCCTCTCTGTCTTTTTGGTTAAAAAGCATAATTCATTTAGCTTATGAGACTGCTGGACAGCAGCCTCCTGAAGGGATTACAGCTCATTCTACTAGAGCTGTGGTTTTCACTTGGGCCTTTTTTAAATGTGGCTTCTGTTGAACAGATTTACAAGACGGAGTCTTGGTCTGCGCTTCATACTTTTCAAATTTAACAAATTTGATACCTTGCTTCTTCGGAGGCTATTTTTGGGAGAAAGGGTTTTTTACAGGCAGTGGTAACTTCCGTTTAAGTACCTGCCTTGTCCCTCCCATCATCCGTGTACTTTAGCTTTGGTATTGGTATTCCATAAGTAATGGATGATCCGTGGACTGGATACACTTAACAAGAGAAAACATAATTTATGCTTACCTGATAAATTTATTTCTCTTGTAGTGTATCCAGTCCACGGCCCGCCCTGTCACTTTAAGGCAGGTAATTTTTTCATTTGAACTACAGTCACCACTGCACCCTATGGTTTTTCCTTTCTCTGCATGTTTTCGGTCGAATGACTGAATATGGCAGTTAGGGGAGGAGCTATATAGCAGCTTTGCTGTGGGTGGACTCTTGCAGCTTCCTGTTGGGAAGGAGAATATATTCCATAAGTAATGGATGATCCGTGGACTGGATACACTACAAGAGAAATAAATTTATCAGGTAAGCATAAATTATGTTTTTTTACGCCCGCTGGTATTACGAGTCTTGCAGGTTTAGGGGCACCGCACACTTTTTTGGCCTTACCGCAAACCAACTTGCGCAAATTGTGTATAGTCATTTTTCAATGGGACTTCCATAGCACTAATGTTACGAGTTTGTCCTGGGAGGCCAAAAAGTAAGCGGTACACCCTCTACCGCCAAGATTCCAAATGCATTTTAAAGTCAGTAGTTATGTATTTTACGTTACAAAGCTGTAGCATAAAACTCATAACTAAAGTGCTATAAAGTACACTAACACCCATAAACTACCTATTAACCCCTAAACCGAGGCCCTCCCGCATCGCAAAAACGAAACAAAAATTATTAACCCCTAATCTGCCACTCCGGACATCGCCGCCGCTATAATAAACATATTAACCCCTGAAACGCTGCACTCCCGTCTCGCAAACACTAGTTAAATATTATTAACCCCTAATCTGCCGCCCCTAACATCGCCGCCACCTACATTATACTTATTAACCCCTAATCTGCCACTCCGGACATCTCCGCCACCTACATTATACCTATTAAACCCTAATCTGCTGCCCCCAACATCGCCGCCACCTACCTACATTTATTAACCCCTAATCTGCCGTCCCCAACGTCCCCGCCACTATTCTAAATGTATTAACCCTTTAAACCTAAGTCTAACCCTAACACCCCCTAACTTAAACATAATTTAAATAAATCTAAATAAAACTTACTATTAATAACTAAATAATTCCTATTTAAAACTAAATACTTACCTATAAATTAAACCCTAAACTAGCTACAAAAGGTTAGCGTAGGTTGTATGCATCCCTGAACAGTAGAGTACATTGTATCTAGCTTAGGGTTTATTTTTATTTTACAGGCAAGTTTGTATTTATTTTAACAAGGCAGAATAGTTACTAAATAGTTATTAACTATTTGCTAACTACCTAGCTAAAATAAATACAAATTTACCTGTAAAATAAAACCTAACCTAAGTTACACTAACACTTAACCTTACACTACAATTAAATAACTTACCTAAATTAAATACAATTAAATAAATTAAATACAATTAGCTAAATTACAAAAAAATTCACTAAATTACAGAAAATAAAAAACAAATTACAAGATCTTTAAACTAATTACACCTAATCTAAGAGCCCTATCAAAATAATAAAGCCCCCCCAAAATAAAAAAACCCTTAGCCTAAACTAAACTATCAATAGCCCTTAAAAGGGCCCTTTGCGGGGCATTGCCCCAAAGAAATCAGTTCTTTTATCTGAAAAAGAAATACAAACAACCCCCCCAACAGTAAAACCTACCACCCACACAACCAACCCCCCAAATAAAAGCCTAACTAAAAAACCTAAGCTCCACATTGCCCTGAAAAGGGCATTTAGCTCTATTGCTGCCCTAAGCTAAAAATAAAACCCACCCAATACACCCTTAAAAAATCCTAACACTAACCCCCGAAGATTCACTTACCGGGAGAAGTCAGTAGTTATGAGTTTTACTGAGCTTGCATTCTATTGGCTGATTGGACTTCAATCCTATTGGCTGATTGCATCAGCCAATAGGATTTTTTCAACCTAAATTCCTTAATTCCTATTGGCTGATTGAACTTCAATCCTATTGGCTGATTGCATCAGCCAATAGGATTTTTTCAACCTTTATTCCAATTGGCTGATAGAATTCTATGAGCCAATCGGAATCTAAGGGACGCCATCTTGCATGACGTCACTTAAAGGTACCTTCATTCGTTGGGTAGACGTCGATGGAAGAGGATGCTCCACGCCGGATCTCTTGAAGATGGACTCGCTCCGCGCCGGAATGATGAAGATAGAAGATGCCGTCTGGAGGACCAGTTCTGCCGGCTTCATTGAGGACATCTTGCCACTTGGATGAAGACTTCTCCTGGTAAGTTAATCTTCGGGGGTTAGTGTTAGGATTTTTAAGGGTGTATAGGGTGGGTTTTATTTTTAGGTTAGGGCTTTGGGCAGCAATAGAGCTAAATGCCCTTTTAAAAGCAATGCCCATCCAAATGCCCTTTTCAGGGCAATGGGGAGCTAAGGTTTTTTTAGTTAGTGTTTTATTTGGGGGGTTGGTTGTGTGGGTGGTGGGTTTTACTGTTGGGGGTTGTTTGTATTTCTTTTTCAGGTAGAAAAGCTGATTTCTTGGGAGCAATGCCCCACAAAAGGCCCTTTTAAGGGCTATTGGTAGTTTAGGTTAGGCTAGGTTTTTTTTTATTTTGATAGGGCTATTAGATTAGGTGTAATTAGTTTAAAGATCTTGTAATTGTTTTTTTATTTTCTGCAATTTACAATTTAGCTAATTGTATTTGATTTATTTAATTGTATTTCATTTAGGTAATGTATTTAATTGTAGTGTAGTGTTAGGTGTTAGTGTAACTTAGGTTAGGTTTTATTTTACAGGTAAATTTGTATTTATTTTAGCTAGGTAGTTATTAACTAGTTAATAGCTATTTAGTAACTATTCTACCTAGTTAAAATAAATACAAACTTGCCTGTAAAATAAAAATAAACCCTAAGCTAGATACAATGTAACTATTAATTATATTGTAGCTAGTTTAGGGTTTATTTTATAGGTAAGTATTTAGTTTTAAATAGGAATTATTTGGTTAATGATAGGAATTTTATTTAGATTTATTAAATAATAAATTTAGAATAGTGGCGGCGACATTGCGGGTGGCAGATTAGGGGTTAATAAATGTAGGTAGGTTGCGGCGACACTGGGGGAGGGAGATTAGGGGTTAATAAGTATAATGTAGGTGGCAGCGATGTACGGAGTGACAGATTAGGGGTTAATAAGTATAATGTAAGTGTCAGCGATGTCAGGGGTGGAAGATTAGGGGTTAATAAGTATAATGTAAGTGTCAGCGATGTTAGGGGTGGCAGATTAGGGGTTAAAATGTAGGTTTTGGTGATGTTGGGGGCAGTAGATTAGGTTCTAATAAGTATAATGTAGGTGGCAGCGATGTCCGGAGTGACAGATTAGGGGTTAATAAGTATAATGTAAGTGTCAGGGGTGGCAGATTAGGGGTTAATAAGTGTAATATTAGGGGTGTTTAGACTTGGGGTTCATGTTAGGGTGTTAGGTGTAAACATAAATTTTGTTTCCCCATAGGAATCAATGGGGCTGCGTTACTGAGTTTTACGCTGCTTTATTGCAGGTGTTAGACTTTTTCTCAGTCATCTCTCCCCATTGATGTCTCTGGGGAAATCGTGCACGAGCATGTATAACCAGCTCACCGCTCACTTAAGCGGCGCTGGTATTGGAGTGCAGTGTGGAGCGCAATTTTGCTCTACGATCACTTCTTGCCTGTTAAAGCCAGGTTAATAAAAACCCGTAATACCAGCGCTGTAGGTAAGTGAGCGGTGAGAATAAACTGCAAGTTAGCACCGCACCCCTGTTACTGCAAAACTCGTAATCTAGGCAATAATTTTTACACAAATAAACAGCATCCTGCTAAGCACTTTGCAAACCAGACACTGAATACTTCCCTCTCATGTCATCAGTGGGCATAAAAAAGACATATATTGCCAGTTTTTTATCCAGAAGGACCACTTATATTCCCTTCATAATCAGCTGGAGCATAGCAATATTTCCCTTGTTATGAGAAATTCTGCCTGCACCTGCGTCTGTTTATGTTAATCACCACCGGCGGCTGTTAAACACAAAATAGATTGGGATCTGAACATTCATACCAATGAGCCACCTGCTAGTGGCTGATTTTTTATTTTATTTTAACTTAATATTTATTTTAAAAAAATTATATTTATTTACAAGTTGGTAAAACATAAATTAAAAAAGTTAAAGGCAGAAGACAAACAAATTAAAAAAATATAATAATGCCAGTGTTTATTGTTAAGTTCACCTAGCAATATTTTCTACTTTATATGAAATTAAATCCATTTCTCTGCAAAATATATTTAGAGAAGTAGTCTCATATTACAAGTCAAGTCCAAGCTCAAATTGACCGTCATATCCTTTAACACAGTTAAATGGATATGGAAGCCAAAATACAATTTTCATGAATAAGACAAAGTATACAATTTAAGAAAATTAAAAAATTATCTATCAGGCAACAACCATTTGTCAGGCAGGGGACAACCATTCCTCATGTAACATGAATGTAAAGTGAAATCCAGCCTGTAAAGATCTTCTAAAAAAATTACCATTATTGATTTACATGGGTCATATCACAAACAACAAGGTTTCAGGTCTTTACTTGGCCCTAAATAATGAAGCTCTTCACAGGTTAGATTTCACTTTATATACAATTTAAAAAGTGCCATTTACTTCTCCTATTACCTTTTTTTTCTTGGTGTCCTTTTTTAAACTTAACTCCTTTCCATGAGAGCATACTGAGGTAGGCTCAGGATCATGCATGTGTCTTGAGCATCATACCAACACAGTGTGTGTATGCATATGTAATATGTGCAAACAATGTACATTCAAAATAAGAAAAGAAACAATTAGATCTTCACTAAATTGCATCACAAATGTAATCTTTAAAGAAACCCCATTCTCAACTAAATAGGAACCAGATACAACAGTAGGACACTGCTTGAGAAAGGAACAGTGGTGCTGAAATGAGTAACAGACTTATGTCCTCTGGGGGCTGCCATGAGAAAAGTGTGCAGCCGAAACTTGTTCCCAAGTGAAACCAGAACCTCTGAGATAGACCCACTGAGCTGGATGGCCGGTGTGAAGATACTCCTGGAGGATTTCCAGACAAAGGAAAAACAAGAGTTTAAGGATAGAAAAACCATACTTAATGGAAGGAAAGAACCTCCAGACTTTGCTACTTGCTATATGAAATAAATGGACTTCATTCCTGTTAACAGGCTGTCTCCAATGACTAAAAAGGTGTGGCATTGACTTGCACATGTTGTGTGATCCAAATAGCAACATTGGATTGATACTGTAATCTTGAGCTAACAATATTTATGAAACAAGCTTATTTTTGGAAGAGTTTTACTATTTATAATGTTTTTGACCGGGAATTCTGTAAACTATGATGAATCCTATTGTATTTTAATATCAGCATTTGGCGTTGTCTAATTTAAGGAGTCTTTCTTTCTTGTAAAAAAATATTTAACGGTAGATTATAAATTTTCTGGTATTCCCTGATCGAGTGAACATAACTCTAGCACAAATTAATGTGTTGTTTAGGGATCAAAATTTTTTTTAAGACTTGCTTTAGAGATCCTAATATCAGCGCATTTAAGCTAATATTTTGTACAATGTATTTATGGTCCCTTTAAACACCTTAAAAAGATTGTGAAAGTAAACTAACCTTTTGTCCACATTAGAATTGGTCCTAGACACAATACAGTTAATTTTTCTTCTTTTAGGAGAAAGATGAGGTCTATTTGATTTACCAGTTGTGATATATTTCTGATATTAATATCTTGCACATTGTAGTCTTATATTACCCATATAAATGTAATCATGGCACAAACCATTCAGAAATATAATAATAATTAAGGTTATATTTTTTCTAGCCCATCTTGTTTTTGTAAGTATGGGGATGTAGGGACCATGCCAGTGTGCCAGAAAGGACTGTCTATGCTATGACATATGTACAATGATGACTGCAAAGTACTCATGATAGAGTCTGACTATTGCTACTGAGCAGTGACCAATCAGATAATCATCCTTCTTATAAATACCTTCTTATAATAAGAACTTCCTGTAATAAATACTCTGCCCTTTCAGTCTTTTTCTTGTTATAGTGACTCCTGCTGTAATCTCCTGCTTTGGACCCTCATTCTGCTAATTACATTTTCACTAGTTTACTGCCTGCCTCAATGTCTTGCTTTACTGAAACTCTGCTTCACAAAAGATAATCCTAAATCTCTTGAAGTTCCTTGATTCCTGTTAGTCACCAGTTTCCATAGAAATTCCTATGCAAGTATCCTGATTCAGTGTCCCTGCAGTGTTTTTATATCCATATTTTTTTTTTTATTGCTACAACTAACAAATTGCCAAGTTGGACTCCAGCAGTCCTTTTCCTCTGCTGTACATGAACTTCCTGCTGTAACCGGCATGTTCTGAGCTGGTTCATTGACACAATGGGGGATAATTATCAAAGCGTCAACTAAAATACGCTTAAGTCCTGTGTCGTATGTGTTGCGAGATTGATCTGCCGTATTTATCAAAGCGTCAAGATCGTCAAATGTTGAAATGCGTGACAAAATATACGCTCCCGCGATCTTAATCCGACGCAGAGCTATACTTGCGCCATTACAGATGTTTCAAATTCACATTCAAATCTATTTGACCCTTTTCTCAATTTATCAAACATTTAACAGGTACGCTCGCGTCTATTCCAAGGCAGAGTACCTAGTTTTCAAACCGCCACCCTTAAGGCCGCAGATACTATAGAAATCAATAGGAGTCTGAAAACACAGAAAGCTTATGTTCGATGCTGCAAGATAATGACGCATATTACATAAAAAAAGTAAATTAGAAACTATTAAAATTGTATACTCTTTCTAAAACAAACAATTATTGCTCCACATTTGGGGCACTAATAGATATAGGGATAAAAATAAAAAATACATTATTACTTATGGATTGTTACATCTTTGTCTCTCATTACAAAGCAAGGGGACAATATTATTGCTTCAAATTTGGTGCACTAGTAGATATAGAGATAAAAATATAAAAAATATTTTACTCAATCATTGACATTGCTTTATACTAGGATATATGACACAGATATTATTAGATTATTTTCCATGTTTGACTTAAAGGGGATTATCACATGATCAATAAAAACATCAAATCAAAACTTACAATACTTTTTCTACTCACAATAATCAGCAAATCAAAAATTACAATACTTTTTTTAAATCACTATAACCAATCAGATTGCTCAAAAATTCTGTCATTAGTGTAGCAGATAAAAAAAAATTTCCATAAAATTTCATAATCGATCATGGTGCGGCCACCTCCATTCTCTGAGGGAGAACTTGTCTGCCTCGTATACGGGATGGACAAGTACTTCCCAAAGAGAATTGGAGGACTACGTGGAGTCACAACAAGATCGTCTATGAAATGTTGAGACAAATGGATTGCGTTTGGGTGTGAAAAGGTTGCGTCGTCATTATCTCCGTAGTTTTCTGACCTTAGATGGCACGAAAAGGAGCACTACAGGGCGCTACAATCACTCATTAGGGCATGTAAATAGCATTTATTATATTGTGCATTATACTTATAAATTATATATTTCTCTTGTTAAGTGTAGTCAGTCCACGGGTCATCCATTACTTATGGAATATATCTCTTCCTAACAGGAAGCTGCAAGAGGATCACCCAAGCAGAGCTGCTATATAGCTCCTCCCCTCACATGTCATATACAGTCATCTGTGAGAGGTCTGTGGTGTTTTTTAACTTAGTTTATTTCTTCAATCAAAAGTTTGTTATTTTAAATGGCACCGGAGTGTGCTGTTTGATCTTAGCAGACGTAACTAAGATCCACTGGCTGTTCTCATCTGAGGAGTAAGGTAACTTCAGAAAAGGGGAATAGCATGCAGGCCCCCCCTGCAAATTAGGTATGTGCAGTAATTATTTTTCTGAGGAATGGAATTGACTGAGAAAATACTGCTGATACCAATGTAAAGTAAGTTCAGCCTTAAATGCAGTGATAGCGACTGGTATTAGGCTGATGAGTGTGTGTACACTGAATGTATTTTTCTAAGGAATGGAATTGACTCTGAAAATACTGTTAATACTGAAATAATGTATGAGCCTTAACTGCAGTAAAAGCGACTGGTAGCAGGCTTATTAATAACAATTCATAACTTTTCAAATGTATGTTTAAAACGTTTACTGGCATGTTAATCGTTTTTTGTGAGGTACTTGGTGATAAAACTTATTGGGGCATGATTTTTACCACATGGCCATCTTTGTTTTCTGCATAGAAACAGTTTTCTGAGCTTCCCCACTGTTGTACTATGAGTGGGAGGGGCCTATTTTAGCGCTTTTTTGCGCAGTAAAAATTCAGTCACAATCTGTCTACTTCATCCTCCATGATCCAGATCGTCTCTAGAGAGCTCAGGGGTCTTCAAAATTCATTTTGAGGGAGGTAATCAGTCACAGCAGACCTGTGACAGTGTGTTTTGACTGTGAGAAAAACGTTAATTATTAAATTGTTATCCGTTTTTGGGTATTAAGGGGTTAATCATCCATTTGCTGGTGGGTGCAATCCTTTGCTAACTTAATACATTTACTGTGAAAAATTGGTTGCTATAACTATTTTGGTTCATTGTTATTTCAACTGTGACAGCTTTTTGTGCTTCTTAAAGGCACAGTAGCGTTTTTTATATTGCTTGTAAATTTATTTAGAAAAGTATTTCCAAGCTTGCTAGTCTCATTGCTAGTCTGTTTAAACATGTCTAACACAGATGAATCTCTTTGTTCACTATGTTTAAAGGCCAATGTGGAGCCCAATAGAAATTTGTGTACTAATTGCATTGATGCTACTTTAAATAAAAGTCAATCTTTACATGCAAAGAAATTATCACCAGACAACGAGGGGGAAGTTATGCCGACTAACTCTCCTCACGTGTCAGTACCTTCGCCTCCCGCTCAGGAGGTGCATGATTTTGTGGCGCCAAGTACATCAGGGAGGCCCTTACAAATCACTTTGCAAGACATGGCTACTGTTATGACAGAAGTATTATCTAAATTGCCAGAATTAAGAGGCAAGCGCGATAGCTCTGGGTTAAGGATAGAGCACGCGGATGAGGTGAGAGCCATGTCAGATACTGCGTCACAGTTTGCAGAACGTGAAGACGGAGAGCTTCATTCTGTGGGTGACGGATCTGATCCAGGGAGACTGGATTCAGAGATTTCTAATTTTAAATTTAAGCTTGAGAACCTCCGCATATTGCTAGGGGAGGTATTAGCGGCTCTGAATGATTGTAACACGGTTGCAATTCCAGAAAAATGATGTAGGTTGGATAGATACTATGCGGTACCGGTGTGTACTGACGTGTTTCCTATACCTAAAAGGCTTACAGAGATTATTAGCAAGGAGTGGGATAGACCTGGTGTGCCTTTTTCCCCTCCTCCCATATTTAGGAAAATGTTTCCTATAGACGCCACCACACGAGACTTATGGCAGACGGTCCCTAAGGTGGAGGGAGCAGTTTCTACTTTAGCTAAGCGTACCACTATCCCGGTGGAGGATAGTTGTGCCTTTTCAGATCCAATGGATAAGAAATTAGAGGGTTACCTTAAGAAAATGTTTGTTCAACAAGGTTTTATCTTACAGCCCCTTGCATGCATTGCGCCTGTCACTGCTGCGGCGGCATTCTGGTTTGAGTCTCTGGAAGAGGCCATTCGCACAGCTCCATTGGATGAAATTATGAACAAGCTTAAAGCACTTAAGCTAGCTAACGCATTTGTTTCTGATGCCGTTGTACATTTAACCAAACTTACGGCTAAGAACTCCGGATTCGCCATCCAAGCGCGCAGAGCGCTATGGCTTAAGTCCTGGTCAGCTGACGTGACTTCTAAATCTAAATTGCTTAATATTCCTTTCAAAGGGCAGACCTTATTCGGGCCCGGCTTGAAAGAAATTATAGCTGACATTACGGGAGGTAAGGGCCATGCTCTACCTCAGGACAGGGCCAAATCAAAGGCCAAACAGTCTAATTTCCGTGCCTTTCGTAACTTCAAGGCAGGAGCAGCATCAACTTCCTCCGCTCCAAAACAGGAAGGAGCTGTTGCTCGTTACAGGCAGGGCTGGAAAGTTAACCAGTCCTGGAACAAGGGCAAGCAGGCCAAGAAACCTGCTGCTGCCCCCAAGACAGCAAGAAGAGAGGGCCCCCTATCCGTAAACGGATTAAGTGGGGGGCAGACTTTCTCTCTTCGCCCAGGCTTGGGCAAGAGATGTCCAGGATCCCTGGGCGTTGGAGATCATATCTCAGGGATATCTCCTGGACTTCAAAACTTCTCCTCCACGAAGGAGATTTCATCTTTCAAGGTTATCAGCAAACCAAATAAAGAAAGAGGCGTTTCTACGCTGTGTACAAGACCTCTTACTAATGGGGGTGATCCACCCAGTTCCGCGGACGGAACACGGGCAGGGATTATATTCAAATCTATTTGTGGTTCCCAAGAAAGAGGGAACCTTCAGACCAATCTTGGACTTAAAAATCCTAAACAAATTTCTAAGAGTTCCATCATTCAAAATGGAAACTATTCGAACCATCCTTCCCATGATCCAAGAGGGTCAGTACATGACCACAGTGGACTTAAAGGATGCCTACCTTCACATACCGATTCACAAGGATCATTATCGGTACCTAAGATTTGCTTTCCTAGACAGGCATTACCAGTTTGTAGCTCTTCCCTTCGGATTAGCTACGGCTCCAAGAATCTTTACAAAAGTTCTGGGCTCACTTCTGGCGGTACTAAGAGCGCGAGGCATAGCGGTGACTCTGTACCTAGACGACATTCTGATACAAGCGTCAAGTTTTCAAACTGCCAAGTCTCATACAGAGATAGTTCTGGCATTTCTGAGGTCGCATGGGTGGAAGGCGAACGTGGAAAAGAGTTCTCTATTACCACTTACAAGAGTTCCCTTTCTAGGGACTCTTATAGATTCTGTAGAGATGAAAATTTACTTGACAGAGGCCAGGTTATTAAAACTTCTAAATGCTTGCCGTGTCCTTCATTCCATTCCACACCCGTCAGTAGCTCAGTGCATGGAAGTAATCGGCTTAATGGTAGCGGCAATGGACATAGTACCATTTGCGCGCCTGCATCTCAGACCGCTGCAATTGTGCATGCTAAGTCAGTGGAACGGGGATTACTCAGATTTGTCCCCCCTACTAAATCTGGATCAGGAGACCAGAGATTCTCTTCTATGGTGGCTTTCTTGGCCATATCTGTCCAAGGGGATGACCTTTCGCAGGCCAGATTGGACGATTGTAACAACAGACGCCAGCCTTCTAGGCTGGGGTGCAGTCTGGAACTCCCTGAAAGCTCAGGGATTATGGACTCAGGAGGAGAAACTCCTCCCAATAAATATTCTGGAATTAAGAGCAATATTCAATGCTCTCCTAGCTTGGCCTCAGTTAGCAACTCTGAGGTTCATCAGATTTCAGTCGGACAACATCACGACTGTGGCTTACATCAACCATCAAGGGGGAACCAGAAGTTCCCTAGCGATGTTGAAAATCTCAAAGATAATTTGCTGGGCAGAGTCTCACTCTTGCCACCTGTCAGCGATTTACATCCCAGGCGTGGAGAACTGGGAGGCGGATTTTCTAAGTCGCCAGACTTTTCATCCGGGGGAGTGGGAACTTCATCCGGAGGTCTTTGCTCAACTGATTCATCGTTGGGGCAAACCAGATCTGGATCTCATGGCGTCTCGTCAGAACGCCAAGCTTCCTTGTTACGGATCCAGGTCCAGGGACCCGGGAGCAGTGCTGATAGATGCTCTGACAGCCCCTTGGGTCTTCAACATGGCTTATGTGTTTCCACCGTTCCCGATGCTTCCTTGTTTGATTTCCAAGATCAAACAGGAGAGAGCTTTGGTGATTCTGATAGCGCCTGCGTGGCCACGCAGGACCTGGTATGCAGACCTAGTGGACATGTCGTCCTGTCCACCGTGGTCTCTGCCTCTGAAACAGGACCTTCTAATTCAGGGTCCTTTCAACCATCCAAATCTAATTTCTCTGAGGCTGACTGCATGGAGATTGAACGCTTGATTCTATCAAAGCGTGGCTTCTCGGAGTCGGTTATTGATACCTTAACACAGGCTAGGAAGCCTGTTACCAGAAAAATTTACCATAAGATATGGCGTAAATATTTATATTGGTGCGAATCCAAGAGTTACTCATGGAGTAAGGTTAGGATTCCTAGGATATTGTCCTTTCTACAAGAGGGTTTAGAAAAGGGCTTATCTGCTAGTTCGTTAAAGGGACAGATTTCTGCTCTGTCTATTCTTCTACACAAACGTCTGGCTGAAGTTCCAGACGTTCAGGCTTTTTGTCAGGCTTTAACTAGGATTAAGCCTGTGTTTAAGACTGTTGCTCCGCCGTGGAGCTTAAACTTAGTTCTTAATGTTCTTCAAGGCGTTCCATTTGAACCCCTTCATTCCATTGATAGCAAGCTGTTATCCTGGAAGGTTTTGTTTTTGATGGCTATTTCCTCGGCTCGAAGAGTCTCTGAGTTATCTGCCTTACATTGTGATTCTCCTTATCTGATTTTTCATTCAGACAAAGTAGTTCTGCGTACTAAACCTGGGTTCTTACCTAAGGTAGTTACTAACAGGAATATCAATCAAGAGATTGTTGTTCCATCACTGTGTCCTAACCCTTCTTCAAAGAAGGAACGACTTTTGCATAATCTGGACGTAGTCCGTGCCCTGAAGTTCTATTTGCAGGCAACTAAAGATTTTCGTCAAACTTCTTCCCTGTTTGTCGTTTACTCTGGACAGAGAAGAGGTCAAAAGGCTTCGGCTACCTCTCTCTCTTTTTGGCTTCGTAGCATAATACGTTTAGCCTATGAGACTGCTGGACAGCAGCCTCCTGAAAGGATTACAGCTCATTCTACTAGAACTGTGGCTTCCACCTGGGCCTTTAAAAATGAGGCCTCTGTTGAACAGATTTGCAAGGCTGCGACTTGGTCTTCGCTTCACACCTTTTCAAAATTTTACAAATTTGACACTTTTGCTTCTTCGGAGGCTATTTTTGGGAGAAAGGTACTTCAGGCAGTGGTTCCTTCTGTTTAATGTTCCTGCCTTGTCCCTCCCTTCATCCGTGTACTTTAGCTTTGGTATTGGTATTCCATAAGTAATGGATGACCCGTGGACTGACTACACTTAACAAGAGAAAACATAATTTATGCTTACCTGATAAATTTATTTCTCTTGTAGTGTAGTCAGTCCACGGCCCGCCCTGTCTTTAAGGCAGATCTAAATTTTAATTAAACTCCAGTCACCACTGCACCCTATGGTTTCTCCTTTCTCGTCTGCTTTGGTCGAATGACTGAATATGACATGTGAGGGGAGGAGCTATATAGCAGCTCTGCTTGGGTGATCCTCTTGCAGCTTCCTGTTAGGAAGAGATATATTCCATAAGTAATGGATGACCCGTGGACTGACTACACTACAAAAGAAATAAATTTATCAGGTAAGCATAAATTATGTTTTTTCAATTACACTGAGCCCACATATTTTATTTCATGGTAGAGCTTTATATTTTAATCTACTTTCTAATTTAATCCTATTATTCATTTTATTTCATTTCTTTCAATCTTTATCTGAAAATCAAGAATATAAGTTTAGTAGCAGGCCCATTTTATTTGCAAAACTTGGGTTGTTCTTGCTGATTGGTGGCTAAATGGCAGCCACCAATAAAAAAAGTGCTGTACAGTGTTCTGAAACTAAAATTGGCTGCCTCCTTAGCTTAGATACCTTATTTTTCAAATAAAGATAGCCATAGAAAGAAGAAAATTTGATAATACGTGTAAATTAGAAGGTTGATTAAAAATTCATGCTCTATCTGAATCATGGAATAAAAAAATAATAAAAAAAAAAGTACATGCATTACAGCTGCAGATACATTGCACAAAAGAAAAAATATCACATGGATCTAATGTTGACATACAACTTTATATGTTTACAGATCTCAGACGACCAAGAGACAGAATCCCCCGGTATGTCAGGCCAGTGTCAATGGCGACACCAAGGTGCCACCGCTCTTCTCCCCCGCTGCCATTGACACTGCTTGAGGGTCGTCCAGAGGATGAGTCAGGAACAGATGTGGATGTCCCTGATATCCAAGGTAATTTTCAAGGTTAATACTATGTTTGCAGTATTTAACATTAAAAAGGGTTTTTTCTACAGGTTCATTCAGGATGCAGGTTAATGTAAAGGATTGTGTTTTAGAATTAAAATGTTTGTACGAGTTTTTCATCATGTGTTCATAACAGTCTACAACAATAATGTGTATAATATAGGCCTTGTCACATATTCCTCATACTAACAATGATTTGTGTCTGTGCTTCATCTCTGACAGATGACCAAGTACCGGGGGAGGATCCTGCCCCAGCCATCTCGCCGGCGCTAGCAGATAAGGAGCTGGCTGGAACACTATGTAAGAAAATATATTATGTTTTAACACTTGATAAATAATTGATAGAACATATTTTTTTATTTTGTGTTTTTTAACAGTGATGTGTATAATATAGGCCCTGTCGCATATTCCTCATGCTAATAATGATGTGTGTTTGTGCTTGATTTTTGACAGCTGACCAGGAATCCATCCCAGGCGCTACTCCTGCCATCTTGCCAGCGCTGGTAGAGGATGTGGTGGCTGAAGGAGAATGTAAGAAAACAATATTATGTTTTAACAATTGTATCTTGATAATGAATTTGTAGAACATATTTTATTTTGTCTTTTTATAGCTCGCGATCAGGGGACACAGATCAAGCCCTTCCTGCAAGATTTTTTCAAACAACTGGTGGAGTGGCAACCAGATTGTAGCCACTGCAGTGTGGGGGATACAGGAGGCCATACACAATTTTTTTATAAAAAGTTTTAAGTTTGTGGGAAAAAAAGTTTACATTTATTTATAATAAATATGTATTTAATCAAAATTATAGTGTAGCTGTATTCATTTAAATATTATTTTTAAGAAACATATATGTTAAATGATGTATAAATAGAATGCAATGTGATAAATTATTATTTGGTTTTATATATATTTTATTTCTTTTCATTTTGAAATATCCTTTGATGAAGAGCATATGCAGATAAACTGTGTAGCTGCTGATTGATGACTGCACACAGATGACTCATATGATTGGCTTGCACATGTGCATTGCTATTTCTACTAAAAAGGATATCTGAGGAATATTAAAAGTACAAAGGTTGTAAAGTTGCTTAAGATGGTCTTCTATATCTTCATAATAATATTTCTTATATGAGTTTGATGCCCCTTTAAGATCAGAAATAACATTATTTAAAAAAAAAATATGAAAAGAATAATAAATATATATATATACATATATATTTACACACATATATACATATATATTTACATAGATATACATAGATACATATATATGTACATATGTATTTACATATACATATATATATATATATATACATACATATATATATACATAGATACATATATATATTTATATTTATATAGAAACATATATACTGTATATATACATAATTATATATATATATATATATACTGTATATATATATATATATACTGTATATATATATATATATATATATATATACTGTGTATATATATATATATATATATATATATATATATATATATATATATATAAAAATATATACATGCATATTTACAAAAGTATGTATGTACAATATTAAAAATAATTTGAATACTTCACTCTCCACTGCTCACCAAATACGTCGCAACTTGGTTGTTAAGAGGTTTCCTTATTGCGTCATATTTGATGCAATACTCAAACTCATAAAGAAGCCACAAAGTAGTAGAGTTTTCCACAACTTATTAGTAAATGCATAATCACATGATTATTGACATCAGCCAATCTGATTGACATATACATTTTATACTATCACTAACAAATCAAGTTGCTCTATACTTGAGTCATTGATCACTCATCAGAACATGTAAGTGCCATTTGTTACATTTAGTATTGTACTTTGGAAGTATGTATATGTGAAATTAGTATTAAAGATAAACATTGATGCTGACATTAGGACACACAGTGTAATATTTTAGACAATGATTTTAAAATTCAAATTGATGTTTGATTCAATATAATCTTAAACTGATATCTCAAAGGGATAGCCCACCTAACATTAAACTGTCATGATGCAGATACAGCAGAAATTAAAATTACCTCTTTACTGTCATGCTATTTTCAGTGTATTTCTTCCTTCTCTTGAATTTCTATTTCAGTAAGAAATGTCATCTTATATGCCAGCCTATTTTATAACACCTGTGTAGGGGTGGTTTTTAAAACTAGATTTCATTCAGAAGGGGTTACACAGGTACAGGGAGAAAACTGGCCCTGCTCTTAAAATATCCATTGATTGCAAATAAATACATATGATACTCTGATGACATGTTACATTCACAATTATTCCTGCTCAGAATAATAAAAACATGTATACTATATACAGTACATATAGTAGTATAAATAAACACAGAGATATGAAAGACAACATTGTTTAGAACAAAAAAAGGACTTGTAAATATGTTTGCAAAAGATATATATATATATATATATATATATATATATATATATATATATATATATATATATATATATATATATATATATATATATATATATATATATATATACAAAAAGCAAAAACTTTATCCAGGGTCAGTTTGAAAGTGTAAAAAGTAAAGTTTTATTTGGTTCCGTAGATAAAAACCCAGGAGGGGTCCATACATATCGAACAACACTGAGCACTTTGTACTCAAGCTGACATGTTTCGGTCAGTTACCGTAATCATAGCTAACAGAGTACACCAGTGCTGAACTTTTAAAAGTCAAGAATACATTTCATTGGTTAAAACCATTACATATGTTCAGAGTGGATAACATTAACCCATTCCTTGCCAGCACTGAACATACTATATTTGGCAGACCTTAAAATTGTAGCATTTTGTTAGTACATTATATGTAACTTTAAATGTGAATTATCAAGTATAATTACTCTACTGTTAAATTACAGTTCTAATCCAAAATTATGCACAATTACTGCTAGGAAGGGAAAGGGGGGATATGTCCTATTGTAAAACCGGATTGTAATGCATAATAAAGTTATTTTGGGATATGGACATAATGAAAATATTGTGAGAGCTATGTTCATGAATTGCACACCTTTATGTGTCTGTCAGTCACTTGATACCATACCGCACACTATTATGTTGCTGACATTTAAATCTTTTGTTTATTTAGATTTGTTGACACTGAGTGGTTTTGTCTATACATTATATAGAAAATTAAATGTATCACACATATTGTTGTGGTATAAATACCTGGGTATTAAAAATAGGAATAACCTATTATGGTAAATTTCTATATACATTGGGGATAGGCAATTTGAGGAGTGGAAGGGAAAAAGAAAGGATAGGGGAAGAGGGACTGGAAAGGGAAGAGGGAAAGGGGTAGGAGGGAGAGGAAAGAAGATTAATTAGGCTTGTGAAATACTACTTGAGGACCATACTATTCCTATTTGAAAGAAGCCTTGAATATATTTGTTGTTTACATCTTAAGTAGTCAATTATGTGTCACTATGGTCGAAAAGGGACAAGAACTATTGTTTATTTTATTGCCAGTAATTTATGAGGTTGTATTAAGAGTTGAGACCTCTTGGCACTCTGGTGTGGAGCCTAAAAATCCAGAACATTTCTTGTTTACCAAGAATATGTTCCCTGTCACCTCCTCGTAAAGGATTTTTAACCCACTCAATCGCTTGCCATCTCAGAGTGGCACTGCTTTTGTTGTGCACAAATTTAAAGTGCTTTACCAGTGGGGTAGTGGCTTCTCCTATCTTAATGGTTTTCCCACATCTGTACATCCCCCTATGTCTAAGGCAAGAACTGGAGTCCGTGACAGTCAGCCACGGTAGTTCTGAGGGGGATAAATGATTGCCTAAGGTTTTACTTTTGCGGTAAGAAAACCTGAGGCCTAACTCTACACAACCTACAAGCCTATCATCTGCTGTGAGAAGACGAAAGTGCTTGTTCACTATGTCACAGATGCTTTGTACTCTACACTATAACAAAACAAAGTGACTTTGTCCTTTTCAGGGATACCTGACCTCATGGATCCCTGAAGTAAGGACTCTCGATTGAGTCTATCCACCTGTTATTTGGCTTGTTTTATCACATGTTTTGGATAACCTCTCTGTAGTAGTCTTTTTTCAAGGATCCGGCTTTGTGCTTGAAAAGTCTCATTATCAGTACAATTTCTCTTGGGTTGGTGGGAGCTGTCCCACGTCTATGGAGATGAAAATCGACACAAAGAATGTATCGTCTTTTATAGGCGATACATAGATGATCTTCTGTTTATCTGGCAAGGTACAGATAAAGACATGTCTGTTTTCCTGCAAAGGATCAATGACAATAGGATAGTCTTGAGTTTCACACATGAGACTAATAACAGGGTCATCAATTTCTTAGATCTCACCCTAATAGCTACAGAAAGTGGCCGTATTCACAGCAGTACGTATAGAAAGCCCATTACCAAAAATACCCTACTGCACGCAAAAAGTTGCCACCCAAAACAAGTACCTTTGGCAGTAGCCAAGGGTGAACTGATAAGAACCAAAAGAAATTGTACTGATAATGAGACTTTGACGCACTATACTTGACGCGTGTTTTTGACTTTATTTTAATAAATAAGGGCATCGTATTTGGATCCGCGGTTATAAAGTCAAGATAATACACTTCTTGAACCAAGAGCTGTAGGTCAAGAAAACTGTTTATTAACAATCAACAAAGATAACATGATTGTTAAGCTGTAAAGCCATTTGTCTGATGCGTATGTTCTTTTCATGTCATTTTTTTTATATTGAGATAAGCTTTAATCAAGCCGTCTTTTTTATCTTTAAAAAAAAATAATATATATGTACATTCTTTAAGTTGAATGAACACTAGCCAACGTTTTAAACCAGTGTTCCTGAAGGAGCAGAAAATTTGTGCAGACACATCTGTGAAATGAGACAATAGAGCTAACTTCTAATCTTCATGTAGTTTGCTATTTGTTTAGTTGGTCTGCAGTTCCCCCCACAGAGTACAGCCTGTAATACATTAATTAAACATTAATTTGCTTAAAAACAGCTGTGCTGAAGCTTTGCTCACCCTCACCAATCTAGACGTTAGTTGTGAAACATACAAAGAAATAGTTTCAATACCAGATTGCTGCACCATTTACTTCATTTTAATAACCATTTAACATTTTTATAAATGTGCATTTTTTTAGGATTCTTTTTCCCCTCACTTGTTTTCATTCTCCCTGTCATTCTGTTGTTTCAGACATCTTAATTTTTTTTCTGGACTGAAAAATGCATTGGAAAATTCATCAATCAAACGTCTGGCGGTTTGACACTCTGCATGCCAATGAATGCTAAGCACAGACATGGGATGATGTTGTGTAAAAACGTATTGCAAAGACACAGATGTTAATTGGTTTTGCATAGTGCTTCTGACGAGAGAACAATTGTGCTGGATGAAAATAACTTTGTGTAATTGCATTGAATATATTTTTTTGCATATATGTAAAGCTATTTTAACACAAACTAGCAAAGGTTTTTTTTTATTTGTCAAAGAAAGCATCTGTTAACACTTAAAGGGACACTGTACCCAAAAAAATTATTTCGTGATTCAGATAGAGCATGACATTTTAAGCAACTTTCTAATTTACTCCTATCAACAAATTTTCTTCATTCTCTTGGTATCTTTATTTGAAATTCAAGAAAGTAAGTTTAGATGCCGGCCCATTTTTGGTGATCAACCTGGGTTGTTCTTGCTGATTGGTGGATAAACTCATCCTCCAATAAAAAAGTGCTGTCCAGAGTTCTGAATAAAAAAAAAGCTTAGATGTCTTCTTTTTAAAATAAAGATAGCAAGAGAAAAATTGATAATAGGGATAAATTAGAAAGTGGCTTAAAATTGCATGCTCTATCTGAATCATGAAAAAAAAAATTGGGTTCAGTGTCCCTTTAATGTATCTGTATGCTCAGAATCCTGGAAGCTCTTGTCACGCTGCCACATTAGCTGAGAGAGCTTATCTTGTCCCCATAGCGTTATATAATAAAATCATTAAGCAGTGTAACAGGAGCTAGCCCAGTGATTGTTATGCATTTGTATTTTCAGCGTCCTTTCCCAGAAGAATGTTTGTTTTGATATTTTAACCTTGAAAATAACAGCAGTTTTAGGTAGTGTTGGGGGGCTAAGGATCCCTATTCATTTCTGTAGCACCGCTAAACCTCAAAAGATGCTATCTGCCCTGAATGTTAGACATTCATAGACATATGTGAGGTTAATGAAGGGCCTCGTTGGAAAGGGAAGATCATGTTTAAAAAATCATTGACCATTACATCACCTATGTTTTCTATAGTTTTGTTAGTGGGTGTTCCCGACGTTACCGTGTATAGTTGTGTGAGGTGCCTAATACCTTGCACATCAAACTGCAGACACCCAAAAAACAATAGTTACAACCACTTGTAAAACACTTAGGAAATGCAAATGCAAAAGGGGATATGTAAATGTTTGTAATTGGAAATAAACACAATAGTCTTGTTGCCGATCTTGCAGAAATGAGGGTCTGGCCATGAGCATTCTGTAACATTCTAGAGGCAGCTGCTATGTAACCACGCTGTCATCTATAGTGTGGCGGATTTCAATCATTCCAATCAGATCCAATCTGGATGATTGACAGCCCCCACTCAAGCGACACTGACCATGCACTAGCAAGGGGCGGCATCAACTTAAAGGGACAGTCTACACCAGAATTGTTATTGTTTTAAAAGATTGATAATCCCTTGTTTACCCATTCCCTAGTTTTGCATAACCAACACAGTTATATTTATATATTTTTTACCTCTGTGATTATCTTGTATCTAAGCCTCTGCAGACTGCCCCTTTATTTCAGTTCTTTTGACAGACTTGCAGTTTAGCCAATCAGTGATGGCTCCCAGGTAACTTCACGTGCACAAGCACAGTGTTATCTATATGAAAAACATGAACTAACACCCTCTAGTGGTGAAAAACCTGTTAAAATGCATTCTTAAGAGGCGGCCTTCAAGGTCTAAGAAATTAGCATATGAACCTTCTAGGTTAAGCTTTCAACTAAGAATACCAAGAGAACAAAGAAAAATTGGTGATAAAAGTAAATTGGAAAATTGTTTAAAATTACATGTTCTTTCTGAATCATGAAAGTTTTTTTCGGACTAGACTGTCCCTTTAAGACTACAACCATGCAGCTGCATGTATACAACACACTCTGTTCAGTGGTAAAAGTTTGTATGGTTACAGGGAAGGCTTTCACACTAAGGGGCCCATTTATCAAGCTCCGAACGGAGCTTGTGGGCCCGTGTTTCTGGAGAGTCTTAAGACTCACCAGAAACACCAGTAAGGAAGCAGCGGTCTAAAGACCGCTGCTCCATAACCCTGTCCGCCTGCTCTGATGAGGCGGACAGGAATCGCCGGAAATCAACCCGATCGAGTACGATCGTGTTGATTGACACCTCTCTGCTGGTGGCCAAATGGCCGCGAGTCAGCAGGGGGCGGCGTTGCACCAGCAGCTCTTGTGAGCTGCTGGTGCAATGCTGAATACGGAGAGCGTATTGCTCTCCGAATTCAGCGAGGTCTTGCGGACCTGATCCGCACTGTCGGATCGGGTCCGCAAGACCTTTAATAAATATGCCCCTAAGTATCAAATTAAATGCTTTTATAGTAAATGCAACCATGTGTGCCTTTTTTCCTGCTAAGTAAACCAAATGATCCAATAGTTATAATAAGGTTCCAAGCTTTTAGATAACTCTGTATAGATATTTAGTATAGATGATCTGACATCCTGTGCACAAACCCACGTATTATTGTCAATCCAATGCAAGATATGCATTGCAGTTAGCAACAGTGTTGCAATATATATTCAGGTATAACATCTTGTATTATTAGTACAATCCAGCAGACTGAAGATACGAGGCTAAACAGTCTAAAAACAGCTTTCTACTTACAGTTCCCGACCCCACACAGCGGAATAGCGGTCTCCAATACTCCGTTCCACCAACACTGTAGCCTTCTAGTGGGTCCCCACCCGCTAACAAATAGAACAAAGCAGCAGAAGTAGAAGAAAAACTATCCAAACGTGCTTTAAATTTAAAGCACGTTTTTCTTCTAATTCCGCTGCTTTGTTCAACGTAAGACTAGGCAGACAATGACAGAAAACCTTGTCCACCTGCCAGTAAATAAATGGATCCCTATATGTTCATTTTTCCCTTAAGGGACAGACTACTCCAGAATTTTATTTTGTAAAAAGATAGATAATCCCTTTATTACCCATTTCCAAGTTTTGCATAACAAACACAGTTATATTAATATACTTTTTGCCTCTGTAATTACCTTGTATTCAAGCCTTGCAGACTGCCCTTTATTTTAGTTCTTTTGTCAGTCTTGCATTTTAGCCAATCACTGCTGACTCATAAGTAACTCCACGGACGTGAGCATAGTGTTATCTATATGGCACACATGAACTAATGTCCTCTAGCTGTAAAAAACGGTCAAAATCCCCTCAGATAAGAGGCGGCCTTCAAGGGCTTAGCAATTAGCATATGAGCCTACCTAGGTTTAGCTTTCAATAAAGAATACCAAGAGTACAAAGCAAATTTGATGATAAAAGTAAATTGGAAAGTTGTTTAAAATTGCATGCCCTATGTGAATCATGAAAGTTTAATTTTGACTTGAATGTCCCTTTAAAATTGAGTAATTGACAGGTGATAACATTTAGATTTTGTCCTTTTGCACAATTTTAAATTTTATGCATAAAATGACAAAGAAAAAATATCTACTCATAAGCATATAAGAATGATTTTAAACTTGTACACAATACTGATTTCTCAAAGGGGTTTTACATTGTATGCTTTGTCCTTCCCCTGTCCAAACTCACTAAGCATAGTAAAATAGAATACAAAAACAAAAAAATAAAATATAAAATAAATAATAAAATACTTTCATCAAAAATTACCATATATTGGTTTTCACAAATTGTTGTCTATTAGTACACTTACAACATTCTCCCATTATTTTCATATATCTGAAATCCCTTAGGGCCATGATACCCAAATGTTGAAACACGTGGAAGTGATGCAGCATAGCTGTAAAAAGCTGACTAGAAAATATCACCTGAGCATCTCTATGTAAAAAAGAAAGATTTTACCTCAAAATGTCCTAAGTATTCACACCCCATTGTAAAGGACTTTAAGCAGCAAATCAGTATGCCAGTCCCGGGAAAGGCAAGGGAGTGAGCCTCATGCACACTTGTGTTATTTCCCTATTCAGTTTAAAGGGACACTGAACCCAAATTTTTTCTTTCGTGATTCAGATAGAGCATGCAATTTTAAGCAACTTTCTAATTTACTCCTATTATTACATTTTCTTAATTCTCTTGGTATCTTTATTTGAAACATAAAAATGTAAGTTTAGGAACTACAGGAATATGAAAGGCGCTGGGAAGCTGAGGGTTAATATAGATGAGTCAAAAGAAATATATTTGTAACTATTCGTGAATTTTGGAGAATTAAAGATTCGTTGTTTAACAAGGTTTAAATATGGGTGAATTGTATCACATATGTAGTAAAAACAGTTATTCATATACCAAATTCCGTTAGGATAATCAACCCAACAACTAGGTAAAATAAACAAATGTGATTTAATAAAAAGATTTTAGCATATAAAAGATACAGTAAAATACAGTTGTGGCCACAACTACAATAAAAAATGATGTTTCGAAGACAGTATCAGAAATATACACAGTGAATGTGTTGTCTTTTTGAATATTCCTTATAGGCTTTGGCCTGACAAATCGTTTAGGATTTATGATTTTGAACACTTAGTAGTGGAAATAAACATTAGTAGCTAAGAAATTATGCAATCAATAGTGAAGTGTAGTATTTGGTAATGCAGATATTTGAAAGTCTTATGAACGATAATCCTAAATTAATTTCTTAGTAATTCCGGTGGTGTTAGTGCTTTGTATCAACGTTCCAAACACTCCTATGCTGATAGCACAAGATGTTACAGGTGATGTGAGAAAAAAAACAATTCTTCAGTGTCAGGTTTTTTTCAAGTGATGCGATTTGTATCCAAAATAAAAGGTGACTTTTCTCAATACATTGTTACTTGTATCCAAGTGTAACTTTTTTTTCTAATGTGTAACTTTTTTTCTAATGTGCAGTGTTGCTCCGGTTATATGATATATACAGCTGTGTGTTGCGTGGGAGACGATAGTTGGTTCAAAGTCAGTTGTTAGTATTCCTATGAACGAAGTGCAATAGATATGGCTTGAGACAGACTTACCTGGCTGCGCTCCCTGGCCGGCGTTGTCCTTGCACGGCGGAAGTACTCGCAGCCGCTTCACTGTTGGATGTAGCCCTGTTGATTCTCCGCTGGTTTCGTTAGGTGCTAATGCTGCGTGATATTCCTCCTGTAGTTGGCAGCTGGCAACTGTCTTGGGATGGGTGAGTTGCAAACAACAACTAATCCACAGATACTTCTACGCGTTTCAGCACACTTGGTGCCTTTATCAAGATATTTTACTGTGGATTGTTTGGAGCCTTTTGAAGTGTTTTCGGTACCCGTATGTGGGACCCGTATGTAGAAAACATGGTCTTAAAGGTAGTTGTTTCGTTATTTCTAAACAAGACTTATATGTTTAAAAACAATATCAGTACTTAAAGGGACATTATGAATTTTCCTTAACTTAAAATTTCACATTTTTTGCTATTTGAATATTGTTTTGATTTCCTTTGTTAACCAACAATTCAAATATATTTGTTGAATAGAATAACTTTAAAATAAACTTTACTTGTATATTTTGGTTTATATAAACGGGAAAAGATCGGGAATAGATGGTGTAAAATCGCAAACAAATGGTATCATATCTATAAACCTGTTTAATTGTTTATAGTGTATATATGTAAGAATTCTTACTTTGCCTAAGTTTTACTATTCAGAGGTTATAATCAATTTTGGCATATGTATCGGAGATGTATCCAGTTGTTATATGGAATTAATTTTTATTTTTTAGATGAATTCATTTGAAAGGGGTGATGAAGGACTAGTTCTATAATGCACCCTTCGCTTAAATAAAGGGATTGAGATCTAATTCTGCGTTGAGCCCTCCTGGTATTAGTGATGAAAAGTTTACTATCAATTCAGCTTCTACTAAGAGTAATTTTTTTGTTGTATCCCCCCCCTCTTTTAGGGGGGGATACAACAAAAAAATTACTCTTAGTAGAAGCTGAATTGATAGTAAACTTTTCATCACTAATACCAGGAGGGCTCAACGCAGAATTAGATCTCAATCCCTTTATTTAAGCGAAGGGTGCATTATAGAACTAGTCCTTCATCACCCCTTTCAAATGAATTCATCTAAAAAATAAAAATTAATTCCATATAACAAATGGATACATCTCCGATACATATGCCAAAATTGATTATAACCTCTGAATAGTAAAACTTAGGCAAAGTAAGAATTCTTACATATATACACTATAAACAATTAAACAGGTTTATAGATATGATACCATTTGTTTGCGATTTTACACCATCTATTCCCGATCTTTTCCCGTTTATATAAACCAAAATATACAAGTAAAGTTTATTTTAAAGTTATTCTATTCAACAAATATATTTGAATTGTTGGTTAACAAAGGAAATCAAAACAATATTCAAATAGCAAAAAATGTGAAATTTTAAGTTAAGGAAAATTCATAATGTCCCTTTAAGTACTGATATTGTTTTTAAACATATAAGTCTTGTTTAGAAATAACGAAACAACTACCTTTAAGACCATGTTTTCTACATACGGGTCCCACATACGGGTACCGAAAACACTTCAAAAGGCTCCAAACAATCCACAGTAAAATATCTTGATAAAGGCACCAAGTGTGCTGAAACGCGTAGAAGTATCTGTGGATTAGTTGTTGTTTGCAACTCACCCATCCCAAGACAGTTGCCAGCTGCCAACTACAGGAGGAATATCACGCAGCATTAGCACCTAACGAAACCAGCGGAGAATCAACAGGGCTACATCCGACAGTGAAGCGGCTGCGAGTACTTCCGCCGTGCAAGGACAACGCCGGCCAGGGAGCGCAGCCAGGTAAGTCTGTCTCAAGCCATATCTATTGCACTTCGTTCATAGGAATACTAACAACTGACTTTGAACCAACTATCGTCTCCCACGCAACACACAGCTGTATATATCATATAACCGGAGCAACACTGCACATTAGAAAAAAAGTTACACATTAGAAAAAAAAGTTACACTTGGATACAAGTAACAATGTATTGAGAAAAGTCACCTTTTATTTTGGATACAAATCGCATCACTTGAAAAAAACCTGACACTGAAGAATTGTTTTTTTTCTCACATCACCTGTAACATCTTGTGCTATCAGCATAGGAGTGTTTGGAACGTTGATACAAAGCACTAACACCACCGGAATTACTAAGAAATTAATTTAGGATTATCGTTCATAAGACTTTCAAATATCTGCATTACCAAATACTACACTTCACTATTGATTGCATAATTTCTTAGCTACTAATGTTTATTTCCACTACTAAGTGTTCAAAATCATAAATCCTAAACGATTTGTCAGGCCAAAGCCTATAAGGAATATTCAAAAAGACAACACATTCACTGTGTATATTTCTGATACTGTCTTCGAAACATCATTTTTTATTGTAGTTGTGGCCACAACTGTATTTTACTGTATCTTTTATATGCTAAAATCTTTTTATTAAATCACATTTGTTTATTTTACCTAGTTGTTGGGTTGATTATCCTAACGGAATTTGCTATATGAATAACTGTTTTTACTACATATGTGATACAATTCACCCATATTTAAACCTTGTTAAACAACGAATCTTTAATTCTCCAAAATTCACGAATAGTTACAAATATATTTCTTTTGACTCATCTATATTAACCCTCAGCTTCCCAGCGCCTTTCATATTCCTGTAGTTCCTAAATAAAAATTAATCAGACTAAGTTGAGAGATCTTAGTCTTACTTGAAAGGCTAAGAGGGTGAGATAGTGTCCAGACTCTTTTCTTACATTTAAGATAAAAATGTAAGTTTAGATGCCGGCCCATTTTTGGTGAACAACCTGGGTTGTCCTTGCTGATTGGTGGATAAATTCATTCACCAATAAAAAAGTGCTGTCCAGAGGTCTGAACTAAATAAAAAGCTTAGATGTCTTCTTTTTCAAATAAAGATAGCAAGAGACCGAAGAAAGATAATATGATTAAATTAGAAAGTTGCTTAAAATTGCATGCTCTATCTGAATCACGAAAGAAAAAAATTGGGTTCAGTGTCCCTTTAAGGAAGTTTACTATGAAATCTCATGAGAGTTAAGTGAAATCTCATGAGATCTCAGTAAAAGAGTTCATGACCTCAGCACTGTTAATGCTGATTGGCTGCTGTTCATTTCTTCATTATTTTTTTGTACCTGCAGCTGGGCAGTAACTGAAAGATAACTTTTTACACAGAACTTACTCTGCTGAGCTGAGAAGATTGTGAGGTAAAATATCTTCCTTTTTTACATAGAGATGCTCAGGTGATATTTTCCTGTCAGCTTTTTACAGTTATGCTGCATCAGTTTTAAGTGATTTAGCATATGAGTATTATGTCCCTTCAAATGGTGGAACATTAATGTGTAAATAATTATTATATATTTCTTTGGTAAGGGGGGCGACAGGGCTTCATTAGTGTTGTTAGATCATCCCTAAATAAAACCACTGTTTTCACAATCACAGGCCCTACACCAGTGATGTGCGGTGATGTCAGAGGCTGGTGAGGCACTAGATATGATACGTCGGAGAAACACATATACTGCGGGCCGCAAGTACCCCCAACAGGGCAGGTTTTTATTAAAGCTGAACAAGTACACAGGTGAAATAATCAGCTAATGGTTGAAAACAAGTTAGTAACCACTGTTACTGGTCAGCTGATTACTTCACCTGTGCACCTATTCAGCTATAATGAAAACCTGGCCTGTTGGGGGTACTTGAGGAACATGGTTGAGAAACACTGCATTTAGCATATAGTAAAAGTAATGCATATATCTCAAATACAGCTCCAATACCAGCAGATAAAACCATGTAGTAAAGTTATAAATATATCTTAAATTCAGATCCAATACCAGCTCCAATATATTGACCTCTCCTGCATTTTATTACTCACTAAATAAAGGATCTTGCACTGCACTGTGCAAACTACAAATTGCTTTTCTGCTTTCTTTTAACTAGATAGGTATCAGAATGTTCCCATCAGAAACTTCACACTAAAGGGAAAATGCAGAGTAATTAACAACTCAGGACTACAGTGTGTGTATGTGTATGTAAACTATGTATATGTGTGTATGTATGTATATGTGTGTGTATATATTATGTATGTATGTTGTATGTGTGTATTTGTGTGTTTGTGTATATGTGTGTCTGTGTATGTGTGTGTGTATATGTATGACTATGTATGTGTGTTTTGTACATGTGTGTGTGTATTTGTGTATATGTGTGTTGTATGTGTAATGTGTATGTATTTGTGTGTGAATTTCACTTATAAAATGATTAGTTATAGCACATAATTAGCAGTGCTAATGACTGTTTTCCTACTAATTAATTTGTCAGTGTTACAGAATAGGGCTTGTAAGCATAAACAAGCTAATACAAAGATTACAAATGGGGCAATACAATGGGACACCCTCTGCATTTCCCATTTTATTCTCCCTTTACATCTGACCTGGAGAATTGGTTGGGGGTTGTTTGAGTTTCAGCTTCCAAAGAGTTTGCTGAGCTACACAGCAACCTGAGAAATTTTACAGGGTGGTGGTTCTGCCCCCCCTACACACCCCCACCCCATGACCCTTAAAATGCTTCTTTCGGTTTTTTAAGCAAATACACATCCTCAGCGTGAGTCCCATACAAGCACTAAATGAAACATCAGCTGCATGATCAGCACATCAATTAAAAAATAAACACTCATTTCTTAATGTAAGACAGGCAAGTTAAACAGTTACCTCTCCCTCACCTCACCATGTTCACCATGCCACCAGTGGCCCCCAATGCCCTGTCCTGCCCTCTGTCACCTCTGAACTGACTAGCACAGCCCCTGCAAATGCAATATGTGTACCGAGTGACTGTGGATTACTCCGGTGACCGGTCCACATATAAATCACATCCAGGGTCCACCCACCCACCAAGTGCCCTGCATAGAAATTTTTACGCAGCACATCGCAAAGCTCCAGCTACTAATGTGATATATGATATGTAAAGATCACTAGTTCTTCTGGTGCACTTTTAAGATTAGCTAAAACTGCTACACCCTTATATAAACATTTAGAAGAAGATCCTATGATTTCCAAATCATGCTTTTGCTTAGGGATTAATATTTTATTTTTTCTACTTCCTGAGATTAATGTGCTGGTATCTAGACCATGGGCTATTTAACAGAAGTTCAATTTGACCAATATGCCACTGTGATCGTACATTACTCATCTACTGTTGCCCATTCACAAGTCACAACAAATAATTGCTCTTCCCTTTGCATCTATAAAATACTTTAATCATTTCGGTAGAGGTATATCTTTCTATCTACATTTGTGGCCATTATCAGACTAAAATCAACAATCTTAAAAAAATGTGTGAGCAGCTTATCATCTCCCACATTGTTTTAAAATTACTGGTATATACTACAATCACTGTAGAGTGCTAGTGGTGTGTATCACATCCAACTCCACCCTGTATACAAGCCTCATACCTGAAATGTCACCTGTGTCCATCCGTTGGAGGTTGCTTCCGTTCGCGGGTGCCTATAGCTTTTTTTTTTGTTTAACACCTGAGACCTCATATTTTTGAGCCCTTATAACTTTTTTGTTTATTTTTTTATGTTTTTTTTTATTAGATGGTGTTATTATGTAACTGTAAGTTTAAATGTATTTTTGATGTGTTTTGTGCCTTTTTATTTTTGCAAAACGGTTAACTATAGCTCTGAGGATGCGCTATCGCAATGCGTTTTACCTTCAATGGCGCTCAAGCGATCACATTTACTTTCAACTTGTAATATGAGGGCTATATCTGATGCGCACAAACATCCGCAATAAACCATTTTTTGCTTGTGCATAACTGTAATTAACACTCGTAATCTGGCCCTAAGATGGGTACAGGGGTTTTCAAGTGCATGGTAGCTACCCATGGTTGACTTCATGAAAGTCACCAATGTACAGTGTGCTCCTTTTTAATTTACTTAAAGAGACTTTATATAGGGAGTTTTAATTGTTATTGTCTAAAATAGTTAATAACAATTATTATTATTACACAGGCCCCAGTGTTATAGCCCTCACAATCACCTAGATTACGAATTTCAGCATAAAAGCAGGAACGCACTATTGGGAGTCGTGTCGGTATAGCTATACCGAAAGTTTTGTAGCCTGTAAAGCAACGTCAATCCCGCACTCAAAAAAATGAAGTTTTTGTGTGGGATTTCCATAGCGCCGGTATTACAGGTTCTTAGGTGAGGCTAAAATGCTTGCGTTACAGCCTATACCGACATGATCCATTCCGCATTCTGAGACCAGTAGTTATGAATTTTGTGTAACAAAAATGTTTCACAAAGCTCATAACTAAACTGTTACAAAGTACATTAACACCCATAAACTACCTACAAACCCTTAAACCGGGGCCCTCCCTCATCGCAAACACTATATTAAACTTATTAACCCCTAATCTGCCGCCCACCCACATTGCGGCTAGTAAATAAACCTATTAACCCCTAATCTGCTGCCCACCCACATCGCCAACACTATTTAAATATATTAACCCCTAAATCGCCGCTCCCCAACATCGCCGCCACTATAATAAAATTATTAACCCCTATTCCGACGCTCCGTGACATTGCCACCACTAAATAAAGTTATTAACCCCTAAACTTCCGGCCTCCCACATCTCCGCCAATAAATAAACCTATTAACCCCTAAACCACTGGCCCCCACATCACAAAACACTAAATTAAACTATTAACCCCTAAACCTAACACCCTCCTAACTTTAAATTAAACTTACAATATAACTATATTTAAATAAATAAAAACTTACCTGTGAAATTAAAATAAACCTATAATTAAACTATGAATTAACCTAACATTACTATTCTGATAAAATTTAAAAAAGTACCAATAAAAAAAACTAAAACCGAACACTACGAAAAAAATAAAAAAAAATCTAAATTACAACTAAAAAAAAACAAACAAATCCTACAACAAATTTACAAAATCTAAGTTTTCAAAAAATAATAAACACTAAAATCACGAAAAATAAAAAACACTAAGAATACAAAAAATAAATAAAAACAATTACACCTAATCTAATACCCCTATAAAACAACATAAACAAGCTGCCCAAAATAAAAAAAAACCCTAGCCTACAATAAACTACCAATAGCCCTTAAAAGGGCCTTTTGTAGGGCATTGCACTAAAGAAATCAGCTCTTTCACCTGTAAAAAAATACAAAGTCCCCTCAACAGTAAAACCCACCACCCAACCAACCCCCCAAAATAAGAAAAATAACTCTAAAAAAAACTAAGCTACCCATTGCCCCTAAAAGGGCATTTGAATGGGCACTGCCCTTAAAAGGGCATTTAGCTTTTTTGCATTGGCCTTAAATGGGCATTCAGCTCTTTTAAAAACAAACAAACCCTAATCTAAAAAAAAACCCACCCAAAAAAATTAAAAAAACCTAACACTAACCCCAGAAGATCTACTCACGGTTCCTGAACTCCAGACATCCATCTCCATCCAGGTGGCGCGGAGTGGAGCTATACTGGATCCCATCCTGTGCGGAGCGTCCTCTTCAAAAGGTCGCCGCCATATACTGAAGTTGAATGCAAGGTAGCCGTTTCAAAATTGCTTCCCTTGCATTCCTATTGGCTGATTTGATTCTTCAAATTCAAATCAGCCAATAGGATGAGAGCTTCTGAAATCCTATTTAATGTTCAAAACAGCCGATAGGATGAGAGCTACTGAAATCCTATTGGCCACTTTGAACAACCAATTTTTCAGAAGCTCTCATCCTATTGGCTGATTTGAATTTGAAGAATCAAATCAGCCAATAGAAATGCAAGGGAAGCCATTTTGAAACGGCTACCTTTCATTCAACTTCAGTGTACGGCGGCAGTGTTTAAATGTAACTTTTTTATCCCCAACAATGGGGTTGCATTACGATGTTACGGAGATCGCTATTCCACACTTCAGGTGTTAGTTTTTTTTCTAACACTCTCTCCCCATTGATGTCTATGAGGGAAAGTGTGCACGAGCACGTCAAAGCAACCCTTAACGCCACCATATCACAAGCACAAGAAGGCTTTTCAGAAACTCGTAGGCAGCGCTATGGAGAGTGAAAAAACGCAACTTTTGTTGCGTTCGTTTTGCACCCTCTATAGTGCAAAACTCATAATCTAGGTGAATGTACTTTAACATTACTTTTGTTGTCAAAACTCATAATACAGTTTAACCCTAATTACCACTCATCCATGCCCCCCACTTCAATAAATCCATCTGCAGCCTCCCCTACTACAAAATAACACTGCTGTCCTGAACTCTTACTGCAACTTATCCTAACCACAACATCTCCCACTGCAAATTACCCTAACTGTACTTATCCTCCACAAATGACTTAACCCTAACCTTGCTAAACCAAATACCACATCACTATTAACCCTAAGAAAACACTCCAGACAATAATTATAAAAGCTGACCCAGCCCCCCCACCACAACTAACCCAATCCTCATCTACTCCACAGACAATAATGTAAACAGCCTCGCCATTGACCATTAACCTTGGCTATAATTATTACCCTGTCAGGAGTCTTTAGAATGTATAAATAGAGAAGAACCCAGGAAAAAGAATGCAGGAAGGAGGTGATTTTTATTTTAAATTAAGTTTATTTTTTTATTCCCATGTAATGTATTTTGTTTTACTTAAACTTTGCAAGATAACTTGTTTTGTAGTTTACTGCTGGGGAGAGACCATATTCCGTTACGTAAGAGCAAAAACTGTTTACTTTCAACTTGTAATACAAGCGCAACCCGACTAGTAAAAAAATCTTAACTAGCGAAGTTATCGCTCTAGCAGAAATGCAAAATACTGCTCCACTTGTAATCTAGCCCTTTATTTTCAATAAATTCGCTTTTTTGGGTATATGTTAAATCACATGCAAATGGGAAAAACATATAGTTGCATTTTACACCAACACCTGCTCGTGAGCTATTCCTGAGGACATGGCACTGGTTGCTGGATATGTGCATATGCAGCTCTTAAAGGGACAGTCTACTTGAAAAATGATATTGGTTAAAAAGATAGATAATACCTTTATTACCCATTCTCCAGTTTTGCATAACCAACACTGTTATATTAATAGAAACAAGGGTTGGAGATGGCGCCAAAGGCTATCTGGTGGGAAATAATGAAAAGTGGGAATCACCAAAAACAAAATAATTTAAAAAAATAATTTAAAAAATATTAAGAAAATTATAAAATATATAAAACCATATACATATAAAGATGTGACTCATATGCGTAATTGACACTTTTGTGGTAATGAGGCAATCAACTGTTTGGAATAAATAAATTCAATTTATTAGAATAGTCTATCATAAAACAGTTAATACATTTATTAGTAATAAAAAACAGTTAATAAGTTGCAATAGATTCATAAAACCACAAGGCACTAGTATCTAAATTAAAACTGCACTAGTATTTGAAATAACAATTCAGTGAAGGTTAAAAAGATAAGAAAAACATAAGGTGGATTAAATGCACAATAAGCTACTTAGGAACCGGGGTGTATAAACCTGAGTGGACGACTATAGAAGTTAATCTTGGAACAATGAATTGCGATAGGCACAGTCTCTAGAGCTCAATGGACAGGATTCCAAAAATAGATGAATAGTCTTTTGATTAAGGAAAATTGGTGAATTACACAATACAGTCCTTAAGGTGCAGATAAATCTTAAAGCTTAGAATCTTCACCCCCACTTCTGAGGGTCTTTCAAATTACACAGTCAGTAGCAGGCACTTACCCGGTGCTCCGGTGTTATGGGCGGACCTCTTTACTCCGCTCACCTGTAACGCACCTTTACCAATCGATAATGCCTTTAAATGAATCTTCAAACAAAGTTTTACTTCAAAGTGTGCACACTTCAGGTCCTCCTTGAAATAATGCTCAAGGAGGACCTGAAGTGCGCACACTTTGAAGTAAAACTTTGTTTGAAGATTCATTTAAAGGCATTATCGATTGGTAAAGGTGCGTTACAGGTGAGCGGAGTAAAGAGGTCCGCCCATAACACCCGAGCACCGGGTAAGTGCCTGCTACTGACTGTGTAATTTGAAAGACCCTCAGAAGTGGGGGTGAAGATTCTAAGCTTTAAGTTTTATCTGCACCTTAAGGACTGTATTGTGTAATTCACCAATTTTCCTTAATCAAAAGACTATTCATCTATTTTTGGAATCCTGTCCATTGAGCTCTAGAGACTGTGCCTATCGCAATTCATTGTTCCAAGATTAACTTCTATAGTCGTCCACTCAGGTTTATACACCCCGGTTCCTAAGTAGCTTATTGTGCATTTAATCCACCTTATGTTTTTCTTATCTTTTTAACCTTCACTGAATTGTTATTTCAAATACTAGTGCAGTTTTAATTTAGATACTAGTGCCTTGTGGTTTTAGGAATCTATTGCAACTTATTAACTGTTTTTTATTACTAATAAGTGTATTAACTGTTTTATGATAGACTATTCTAATAAATTGAATTTATTTATTCCAAACAGTGGATTGCCTCATTACCACAAAAGTGTCAATTACGCATATGAGTCACAACTTTATATGTATATGGTTTTATATATTTTATAATTTTCTTAATATTTTTTAAATTATTTTTTTAAATTATTTTGTTTTTGGTGATTCCCACTTTTCATTATTTCCCACCAGATAGCCTTTGGCGCCATCTCCAACCCTTGTTTCAATTCCCCTTCGATTTGATTGCACAAATTGTGAGAAGTGCAATTAGGAGATAGGCAATTCTGGTTTAGCTTAGTAACAGCTCACACACCCTTTTGAACTGTTATATTAATACACTTTTTACCTCTATGCTTACCTTGTATCTCAGCCTCTGTAGACTGCCCCCCAGTCAATCAGTGCTGACTCATAAATAACTCCACAGGAGTGAACACAATGTTATTTATATGGCAAACATGAACAAGCGCTGTCTAACTGTGAAAAACTGTCAAAATGCACTGAGATCAGAGGCGGCCTTCAACGGTTTAGAAATCAGTTTGGGCCTGCCTACTTTTAGCTTTCAACAAAGGATACCAACAGAACAAAGCCCATTTGATGATAAAAGTAAATTGGAAAGTTGTTTAAAATTGCATGCCCTATCAGAATCATGATAGTTTATTTTGACTAGACTGTTTCTTTTATTGGCTCAGCTGCTGTGTCCAACTCAATAGCAGCAACACATTGTGTATAGGTGCACAACTTTAACTATATTTAACCCCTTTACAGGGTTACTCATAGTGAGGGGAAAAAGGAATTATTTTAAGAAATAAAAATAAAATGTTCTAATGTAGCAGAGTATTTTTACTCGTCTATTTGATGTAAATTTCAGTAACTGTATTGCTAACATCTGCATCATCGCAACTATCTTAAACCTCCCACACCATTATCTCTACATTTTAAGCTGTTATGCGCTGTAGCTATTTATAAAAGTAGTTATTGTTATAGATCACATTCACTCACCTTCAATATGAGTGTGTGAAAATGGATTCAAATTAGGCTCGTGATTTATCAATGATCCTAGAAAAGCAAACAGGTCTTGCATAAAGCTATTAAACAAGATATTTTTCTCTTAGGGGATTTATCCTTCTAAATCAAGGATTCTAAATAATAGTTTATTCAATTCAATTATAGTCTTATTGTCAAATAATATTTCAATAAAATATTGTTAAAGTCAATGTTATCTAGTTGTATATCATGAATAAGTGTCACTTGGTATCATATAAAATATTTTGTGCAAATGTCTGCAGCTGTCTTATTGACTGTGCATGATTTACCATAAAGGGTCAAAAGAACCAGTGATAAGTTGAAAAGTGTTTAAACAAACACAGAAATGGGCCGCACTCTCAGACTGGACAAGTTTACACTTCCTAAGTCACTGTGACCCCACAGCCCCGAATACTTATAGACAGCTATACAGTTCTCAGCAACTCAGGCAGTTAACCCGGAAGCACACAGAAAACCTGGCACTCGCTAGCAAGCACACAACTTGTTTGTTTGAATGCATACATTGTGTGCCTGCTTGGTTAAGGTCCCAGGAGGGAAGAAACCTTGACGTGGTCCATGGCTTAAAACGTTTGGACCAAAATGCAACTGACTTTCTCATTTTTGCTTTTAAATCTTAAAGTTTAAAAAGTGGGTTTTATTGATTTTTTTTTAGCTGTAAAATTTAGTAAGTGAAAAATAGTCCTGTAAATGTGTTGGCTTTTAGAATTTGGATTGTGATCAGTAAAACAGGACTGACACTTGTTAAGTGTAGGGTCATATTTCAAAATGTAGTGTAGTGGAGTAGTGAGATTGTTCATGCCCCTTGAAACATATAGGGATAGATTACGAGGGGAACGCCAATAGTTATGCACAATCGATAAGGGGTTTATCGGGGGTGTTTGAGTGCATCAGGGTTTTCGCTCGTATTAAAAGTTGAAAGTAAATGTGATCGCTTGAGCGCAATTCAAGTTTACGGGCGTCAGGTTATCGTGATTAACTGTTCTGCGAAACAAAAAAGTGTCACAAAACACAGCAAAAATACATTACAAAGTACAGTTACACTCATAACACCATCTAATTAAATTTATTTAAAAAAATATTGCACACAAAAAAGGGGTCAAAGATATGAGGCCTCAGGTGTTAGAAAAAAAGGCAGGCAAAGGACTTTAACATAAAGATACATACATATGCATGTCTGAAGATGTACATGTATATATATATGTTTGCATATGTATTTATGTATTTATATGTGTATATATGTATTTACAGATATATATATATATATACATATTTACACATATATATAGACATATATATAAGTGCATTGGAGCCCTTTGTAGTTAAGTAGATAAAAACATGATAAAACATTTATGCAATAATAAAGTGTTACTGTAAATTTGTCATATTCCAATGTTCTTCACATAGGGAATTATGTTCTATGTATTTATAAATAGATATTCCTATATATATTTGTATATATCTATACCTATATATAATCATCTAGATATACAGGTTTAGATATATATTGTACCAAAATACCATCCGATATATGTAGAAATATGTATTTATGAATAAATAGAACATATTCTGCTATGTAAAGAACATTGATATGTGAAATATTCATATTTTCATGTTGGGTTAGCCCCCTTGAGAATATGTGATCGGGGTTGCACGCAAGTAGGGTGTTAGTTTTTTTTCCACTTTTTTGCTGCATTGACTTCTACGAGGGAATACGTTATTGTGCGCAATATTGTAAGTTCGGCTTTTTAAGCACGTCCGGTTAGCGCACAAGCAAATATAGTTTACTTTCAACTCGTCATACGAGTGCAACCTGCCAGGGCCGCCACTAGAAATTTTGGGGACCCTGACTTAACCATTGATCAGCCCCCCCCCCTCCTTTGACATGTGCAATTTTTTACCAAGTGACTAAAACATATATGCACTTTATTCTTAAGTGTCTATTTAAACTTGGAAATGTTGTAAAGGTAGTAACATACAGACACACACACAGACACACTCATACACTGAAACACACATACACACTCACACATAAGGATTCACATATAGACACTCTAGCAGACACACAAAGAAACACACTCGGACACAGACACCCAAACAGACACTCAGCACTTGTTTACATTGACCTGACAAGTAATGAGGTAAACTACAGTTTTGTAAAAAAAGGAGATTTAGAAAACAAAATATGGAGTTCTGATTATCTTTTTGTAAAGGAAGATGCCAACTAAATGATGACAACAGCATGCAGTGGCTGAAAGAAAGGGCCCTGAACTGCCTAAACAATAATTTAAAGGTTAAATGGTGGATTGGTGACTTCCGGAAAGGTCTCATTAGTCTCAAAGTCTGTAGAAAGATGTGAATAATCAGTAGTAAGGTCAAAATGTCCTAAAAAGGAACAGACAATGGACACACACACACACACACACACACAAACTCCAACTTGCACATACACCTAAGGAAACACCGACAGAGACAGCCTCAGAAAACACACAAAGACATACACACACACAGAGACACCCACAGAAAACACACAAAGACATAAACACACAGAGAGACAACCACATAAAACACAGAAAGACATACATACACACACCCTCACTGAGACATTCACAGAAAACACATAAAGACATACACACACACTCACAGAGACACCCACAGAAAACAACCCCCCTCACAGAGACATCCACAGAAAACACATACATACATACACCCACACACCCTCACAGAGACATCTACAGAAAACACAGACATACACACCCACCCTCACAGAGGCATCCAGAGAAAATACACAAAGACAAACATACACACACCCTCACAGAGACACCCATAGAAAAAGCTCAAAGACATATGCACACACCCTCACAGACATCCACAGAAAATGCACAACAACATACACACCCACCCTCACAGAGAGACCCACAGAAAAAAAATACATACACACTCATAGAGACACAAACCAAAGCACAAAGACATAAACACAGACACCCACAGAAACACTCACAGGAGGAAACATTTATGCACCTTGCATTGCCTAAATCAACAGTGTGTGACATGCAGGATAAAAAAAATTGCAGAAATTAGGAGATCACTTTTTAAAGGATCATATTTGTAAATGTGCCAACAAAAATAATTCTGTGAGTTCAAAATTGTGCATTATTGATCTGGGTAGATGGCTAGATGAAGAAAAGTACTTTTAAAAGGTTGACATATGTTTGTTTTTTCCCCATTTTCCCCAACCAAGAGCACCACTTCAAATATAGTGTACAAATGTTCCCATCTGTCAGCTGTACTTATGGGTTTTGAAAATGCTGTACTCTATATGGTCTTGGAGGAACCATAAGCTGTGGTACTCATACCATTAGATCTGGTTAAATGCAGGATTTAGGCTTGTTGGTATGTATTTCAAAATTAAGTCAGCTGTAGTGTAAACTGAACAGTTTTAAGTTGACCTGTCTCATTTTCAAACACTGAGCAATCTTAGTCTGAGAGTATAACATTTTATGCAGATGTAAAAATCTGAGATACAATGCCTCCTTGCATCTGGAAAGTCCTTGCATAAAGGGGCAGTAAACTGGAATGTAATATATATACATATATATAAATTAAAAAATGCATATCTGCCAAAAGGGCACCTACCATTTGTGTATTGAGGAGGAAACATTTCTGCATGGTTTTAAATATAGAATTTCTACAGCATTGTCAAATAATCATAAATACACTGCTACTAAAAAAAAATGTGTTTTTATGGACCCCTGGTCCTACCATACAACTTCTACCACACTGAAGTTACAATCCGAAATTGCACAAAGAAATAAAAAACATTTGCTAAATAAGTCCTACCTCCTCTGCAAATGAAAGTGATCTGCCGTCTGACTCAGGCACACACTGTACAAACAAAGTGCCAAGTCTGTCTCACACTGTGCATAGTGGTTTAGTGCACACTCAGAAATCCTCTCAAATGCTAATACTTTACTCTTTGGAAATACATTTCCCATGCTCAATTACAACTCTGCTGTAGTACCCAGTGGTGGCTGCCAAAATTAAAAAAAAAAAAAGGTTTTTTTTTTTTTTTTTAGTTCTTGCCTCATGGGGCCCCCCTGGCCCATTGGGCCCCTGACAGGAGTCTCCCCTGTCACCCCCTGATGACGGCCCTGCAACCTGCCGCATGCAAAAAGCTTACTTCTAGCACAGTTAACGCTCAACCAGGAGCATTAAATTGCGCCCCCCTTGTAATCTGGCCCATAATGCACTTCTGTTTACATATTTGCAGGTAAATGTAATATAGTTTCAAATATGGCTACTCATAAAAATTCAGTACATATTTCTCATGGGATGCTCCCTGTGAGTCATCTTTTAATGCACCTTCATTATCACACTTAGGGCTAGATTAAGAGTAGAGCACTATTTATCGCTCCTGCTTGTGCGTTAACTGCGCTAGTAGTAAGCTTTTGGTGCGTGTCGGGTAGCGTGCGTATAACAAGTTGAAAGTAAAAAGTTTTCGCACTAGTGCACGCAAAAAGCTGAACTTGAATATTGCAACCACGTTGACATATTCCCCCATAGACATCAATGGAGCAACAAGTTGCTCAAACCCGATCAGGTTTTCTGAAGTGCGCTATCCCGACATGAAATATTAATATTTCACATTCCAATGTTATTCACATAGCAGAATATGTTTTATTTATTCCTAAATACATATTTCTAAATGTATCTGTTTTTTTTTGTTGTAAAATATACACCTATATGTATATGCTGCAAAAGCGTGCCACTTGTAACCGAGCCCTAAATGCATACTGAGCGTTGATGTTATAGGCATAAGGTTGCAGAATGATTGATGTGAGCTATAAAACTAGGACAGCCAGAACCAATGTATCAAGCTTTATGTTTATCCTGCTTGTTTTATGGTTGAAACTAGAATTAAAATGGGTTAACCTTTTAATTGTGAAAAAAAGTATTTTATAGCCCACACATAGACACATAAGAAAGCTTCATTGCTGCTAACCTTGTAATTAAATCGTATTGTGAACATTGTGTGAACAAATTAGAAACATGATTGCTTATAAATAATAAATATCGTATATACGCACACATATATATGTGCATGTTTGTTTATGTATACAGAGCAGAAAATCACTAGGAGCTCAATGTTAGCAAAACGATAAATCAGGCTTGCAAGCCTTCATAATGTAAATTTACAATCAATAAGGTGCAAGGTGAATCAAAAGCTGCAAGCATATGACTTGCAGATGAAATATAAACTATTGTATATTTTGTGCTTTTTGATTTCTCTGATAGCCAGAGGTATTTCTAGTCTTTACTTTTATTTCTCACTAAATAATGGCTCTTTTGCTTTTTCACACAGGGGGGGGGCGATTTATTAAGGGCCAAATGGCCCTGAGTGCCCCTGTTTCCGCGCGAAAACAGGAGTAAAGAAGCAGTGGTCTTAAGACCGCTGCTCCTTAACTCGTACGCCTCCTCTGAGGCTGCGAACATCAATCCGCCCGATCTCATACGATCGGGTTGATTGACACCCCCTGCTAGCGGCTGATTGGCCGTGAATCTGCAGGAGGCTGCATTGCACAAGCAGTTCACCAGAACTGCTTGTGCAATGTTAAATGCCAACAGCGTATGCTGTCGGCATTCAGCGATGTCGGGCGTGAGGCCCCATTGTCTGTGTGAGGTATGTATCTAAAAAGAAATGTCATGTATAGCCAGGAAGTAAATTATTATGTATTAGGTATAGGGTGCCAAGATTCAGAATTAGTTATGCTTGGTGTGAATGGCCTGTTCCTTAACATTTATAGTTGAAATGTTGTTACAAATATGGAAAATATCAAAATACTGCCATATTTAAAATGTCTTGTCTAATAGCTTAATATTTAAATGTCACATATTACTATGTCACCACTTTTATATGTCAGAAATTGTAATAATTGTTAGGGTTACTGAAATCATCTCCATAATCACATACAACATGACAACTCTTATCTTGTGAGGCACTATGGCACACCAATGTACTATTACTTGATTAAACCTTTGTGCAGCTGTTAAACAATAGATAATTAGAGATGGTCATGTTGCATTACCACTTAAAGGGGCATAAAACACCTTGAAATTCTAATATAAAATAAAAAAAATGTTTGAAATATGCTTTCATTATTTATTTTGCCTACTCTGAAAATTGGGGGGGGGGGGGGGGTCCAATTGTGAGAATTTGCTTGTTCTTCATTTTTTACTTGTTCTTGAAAAAGACAATCTTCTCTGGTAAAACGTGCTAAGAATATTTTACTTTTAAATACATTTTAAAAGTAAATCTAACTTGGTTTATTTGAGAAAAACCTTTTGACCTTTATAGAATTTTTAATAACTTCAATACATCCATGTAGCATTTGTTATGTCATCATTTATACTTCTATTTTACTTTGAGGGCACTGCGACATTAATGCAACCGAAAACGTGAACTCTGCAAACTTACACAAGTGAGTTATTACATCTTGAGAAGGTGTTTAAAACACTACATTCTGCTTTTTTAGGGTTTAAACAAACCCTGAATTGGTTTGCATCCTTTTTTAATACAGTGCCGTTTTCACTTATTTCTTGTTTTATATATAGTGATTGTATCTGTCACAGTATAATATACAATTGTGTACTTCATACTAATAACCATAGGCGGCTACATCTCATTGGCTGATAGGTATTTCCTGTTCATGTTTTTTGGTTGATTAGTACTTTCTGTTAATTCCCATGGAGTACCTAAAAGTAATGAGTAGTGACAGGAAGTGCACAACCGATTCTAGTATATTTGTTTGCATTTAAAAAGCTTTTACTTTATATTTTTCACCTGAAAACATGTTTAAATGTTAAACAGATTTTGTTTTTGCTTACAGTGTCCCTTTAAGTATGTGACTTGGGTTAAGTAAGAGAGAGCCAATGAGAATGTGTAACACATAACATGTCTGACTTACTAGTTCCACAACTAGGGTCTGAGCATATTTGTTTATGACAGTTCTTCTCTATTTACATGTACATGTTCACAAACCTTAGTTCCTGTAGCCCACTGACACTGTTACTGCATTAAGTCATGGTAAAGATGTTAGGATCCAGTGCGTCACTTATTTCTATATACCACCAGAATATATTGTATTCCAGGAGCCCACAGGATGTGAAACAAACCAATGTAGATTAATCTCCCTCTCCAAAGGTTGCAAAGCATCTACCTTTTCCTGTCTTCTGCTTTTGTTGACTCATCAAAGTTTGTTCCATAACTCATAGCTTCTGCCTGTCATCTCAGGTTATTCACTTGATCAACTATATCCCCTGTGGGATGTTCCCTCTTGATAAAGGACAGAAATATGAGCAATGTGTCACATATGCGTCAGGTCGCGCAGTGACAGTAGACATTCTCTAGGGTCCTTGTATCTAGTGTCTTCCCTCACATATGAACTGTAAAAGCCAAAACCTTCGATAGAAAAACTAAAATATAATAAACATTTCTATATGGTGATTCAGGAACCAAACAACTATAAGTCATCAGTTGCAGCATAAAAATACAATTTTCTCTATGTTATGAAATGTGTTTTCATAGGATCATTTTGTTTGCATGATAGCCAACAAAATATCATAATAGTCATGAAGGGTGTTCTTCCAATAAATCATGAGCTGTCAGGTGACCAAAGTGCAGACGTTTATTCAGAATCAAAGCTTATATGTTCAATCAGCTCTGCTTCTGACTCTCTCATGAATACAGAGCACAAAGCTAGTAAAGGAAACCACTAGATAGGTTAATGATATCCAGAATGATTCCCAGTGTAATCAATGTTCATATGATCTGCTTCCTACACAATAATGCCTATGCAACTCTTTCACCGCTGTAGCAGTGAGCATATTTTAATATCTCTGACCCAAGGTCAAACTGGGTTTAGGTTATATTTCTGCTGTCTTGTAGCTGTAAATCCTGTTTGCTGGTCTGATTGTAGTGGTATTGCTGGCAAAGATTATAATATATTGAGTACAGCAGCTAAACTCTAGTGGTAATAAGTAAGGATGTATGGGTTATTAGTGGAGGTCTCCATCCCTTATCTCCCTTGTTTATTTCTCTCCTTTGCCTATGTAGAGAATTGAATGTATAAAATATAGCACTTGTGGTTGCTGAGAATAGATGTGTCCCCTCAATTTTATTTTTACACCCAACACGTAATGGCTCAATTTTCCCTACATTTCCCTAATTAAGACAAGCAAAATAGAGGCTCTCTCACTTGTTTGGTTATGTACCGATTTACTAGGAAAAATGCAAAAACATATAAAAGCTGAGGAACTGCTGTTCACCTCAATGGGGCCTATCTATCAAGCTCCGTATGGAGCTTGAAGCCCCGTGTTTCTGGTGAGCCTTCAGACTTGCCAGTAACACCAGTTATGAAGCAGCGGTCTAAAGACCGCTGCTCCATAACCTGTCCGCCTGCTCTGAGGAGACAGACAGAGATCGCCGCAATTCAACCCGATCGAATACGATCGGGTTGATTGACATCTCCCTGCTAGCGGCCGAGTGGCCGCGAATCTGCAGGTGGCGGCGTTGCACCAGTAGTTCACAAGAGCTGCTGGTGCAATGCTGAATGCGGAGAGTGTATTGCTCTCCGCATTCAGCGAGGTCTGTCGGACATGATCAGCAATGTCGGATCAGGTCCGACAGGCCTTTCATAAATAGGGGCCAATGTGGTGTATTCTTGTAAGATACAAGGGTAAAGTCATAACAGTGCCAAAATAAAATGACATAACAAGATGCAAGATTAAGAGGATTATTCCCTTTACAATTACACCCAAGATATAGATAGCCTAAGAATAAATATCACATTAAGAACGAGGGAAGCACTATAGCCTAGTCTAAGGTTGAGAAAACACACAAAAAACAGGTTAGATTTTATTTTAATTTCTTAATTCCAAGTAAACAAAGAAACACAGAACAGGTCCTGCACATTAAACACACAATCCAAGTGCAGATCTTGCACATCAAACAGAAGCACCCAGAGCACACCCTACTCCAGAACAGGTCCTGCACATCAGATAGCAGCACCCAGATCACACACTGAACATTGTCAGACACGCAATGCCAGAAAAAGTTCTGCACATTAGAAACAAGCGATCAGAGCAAATTTCCACATCAAACATGAACACACAGCACAGGTACTTTACATCAGATACAAACACCCAGTGTACACCCTAAACATCCTCATACACACAATCCAGGAGCAGGCCCTGAACATCCTCACCTCCTCAGAAACATCATACCAGAGCAGGTCCTGCACATCAGACAAAAGCACCCAGAGCAGGCCTTGCACATCAGACACAAGCACCCAGAGCAGGTCCTGCACATCAGACACAAGCACCCAGAGCAGGTCTTGCACATCAGACACAAGCACCCAGAGCAGGTTCTGCACATCAGACACAAGCACCCAGAGCAGGTTCTGCACATCAGACACAAGCACCCAGAGCAGGTCCTGCACATCAGACACAAGCACCCAGAGCAGGTCTTGCACATCAGACACAAGCACCCAGAGCAGGTCCTGCACATCATTCACAAGCACCCAGAGCAGGTCTTGCACATCAGACACAAGCACCCAGAGCAGGTCTTGCACATCAGGCACAAGCACCCAGAGCAGGTCCTGCACATCAGACACAAGCACCCAGAGCAGGTCCTGCACATCAGACACAAGCACCCAGAGCAGGTCTTGCACATCAGACACAAGCACCCAGAGCAGGTCCTGCACATCATTCACAAGCACCCAGAGCAGGTCTTGCACATCAGACACAAGCACCCAGAGCAGGTTTTGCACATCAGGCACAAGCACCCAGAGCAGGTCCTGCACATTATTCACAAGCACCCAGAGCATGTCCTGCACATCAGACACAAGCACCCAGAGCAGGTCCTGCACATCATTCACAAGCACCCAGAGCATGTCCTGCACATCAGACACAAGCACCCAGAGCAGGTCCTGCACATCAGACACAAGCACACAGAACAGGTCCTGCACATCAGACACAAGCACCAAGAGCAGGTCCTGCACATCAGACATCAGCACCCAGAGCAGGTCCTGCACATCAGTCACAAGCACCCAGAGTAGGTCTTGCACATCAGACACAAGCACCCAGAGCAGGTCCTGCACATCAGACACAAGCACCCAGAGCAGGTCCTGCACATCAGACACAAGCACCCAGAGCAGTTCCTGCACATCAGACACAAGCACCCAGAGCAGGTCCTGCTGATCAGACATAAGCACCCAGAGCAATTCCTGCACATCAGACACAAGCAACCAGAGCAGGTCCTGCACATCAGACACAAGCACCCAGAGCAGGTCCTGCACATCAGTCACAAGCACCCAGAGCAGGTCCTGCACATCAGACACAAGCACCCAGAGCAGGTCCTGCACATCAGACACAAGCACCCAGAGCAGGTCCTGCACATCATTCACAATCATCCAGAGCAGGTCCTGCACATCAGACACAAGCACCCAGAGCAGGTCCTGCACATCAGACACAAGCACCCAGAGCAATTCCTGCACATCAGACACAAGCACCCAGAGCAATTCCTGCACATCAGACACAAGCACCCAGAGCAGGTCCTGCACATCAGACACAAGCACCCAGAGCAGGTCCTGCACATCAGACACAAGCACCCAGAGCAATTCCTGCACATCAGACACAAGCACCCAGAGCAATTCCTGCACATCAGACACAAGCACCCAGAGCAGGTCCTGCACATCAGACACAAGCACCCAGAGCAGGTCCTGCACATCATTCACAATCATCCAGAGCAGGTCCTGCACATCAGACACAAGCACCCAGAGCTGGTTCTGCACATCAGACACAAGCACCCAGAGCAGGTCCTGCACATCAGACACAAGCACCCAGAGCTGGTTCTGCACATCAGACACACGCACCCAGAGCAGGTTTTGCACATCAGACACAAGCACCCAGAGCAAGTCCTGCACATCAGACACAAGCACCAAGAGCAGGTCCTGCACATCAGACACAAGCACACAGAACAGGTCCTGCACATCAGACACAAGCACCAAGAGCAGGTCCTGCACATCAGACATCAGCACCCAGAGCAGGTCCTGCACATCAGACACAAGCACCCAGAGCAGGTCTTGCACATCAGGCACAAGCACCCAGAGCAGGTCCTGCACATCAGACACAAGCACCCAGAGCAGGTCCTGCACATCAGACACAAGCACCCAGAGCAGGTCTTGCACATCAGACACAAGCACCCAGAGCAGGTCCTGCACATCATTCACAAGCACCCAGAGCAGGTCTTGCACATCAGACACAAGCACCCAGAGCAGGTTTTGCACATCAGGCACAAGCACCCAGAGCAGGTCCTGCACATTATTCACAAGCACCCAGAGCATGTCCTGCACATCAGACACAAGCACCCAGAGCAGGTCCTGCACATCATTCACAAGCACCCAGAGCATGTCCTGCACATCAGACACAAGCACCCAGAGCAGGTCCTGCACATCAGACACAAGCACACAGAACAGGTCCTGCACATCAGACACAAGCACCAAGAGCAGGTCCTGCACATCAGACATCAGCACCCAGAGCAGGTCCTGCACATCAGTCACAAGCACCCAGAGTAGGTCTTGCACATCAGACACAAGCACCCAGAGCAGGTCCTGCACATCAGACACAAGCACCCAGAGCAGGTCCTGCACATCAGACACAAGCACCCAGAGCAGGTCCTGCACATCAGACACAAGCACCCAGAGCAGGTCCTGCACATCAGACACAAGCACCCAGAGCAGTTCCTGCACATCAGACACAAGCACCCAGAGCAGGTCCTGCACATCAGACACAAGCACCCAGAGCAGGTCCTGCACATCAGTCACAAGCACCCAGAGCAGGTCCTGCACATCAGACACAAGCACCCAGAGCAGGTCCTGCACATCAGACACAAGCACCCAGAGCAGGTCCTGCACATCAGTCACAAGCATCCAGAGCAGGTCCTGCACATCAGACACAAGCACCCAGAGCAGGTCCTGCACATCAGACACAAGCACCCAGAGCAATTCCTGCACATCAGACACAAGCACCCAGAGCAATTCCTGCACATCAGACACAAGCACCCAGAGCAGGTCCTGCACATCAGACACAAGCACCCAGAGCAGGTCCTGCACATCAGACACAAGCACCCAGAGCAATTCCTGCACATCAGACACAAGCACCCAGAGCAAGTTCCTGGCACATCAGACACAAGCACCCAGAGCAGGTCCTGCACATCAGACACAAGCACCCAGAGCAGGTCCTGCACATCAGTCACAATCATCCAGAGCAGGTCCTGCACATCAGACACAAGCACCCAGAGCAGGTCCTGCACATCAGACACAAGCACCCAGAGCAGGTCCTGCACATCAGACACAAGCACCCAGAGCTGGTTCTGCACATCAGACACACGCACCCAGAGCAGGTTTTGCACATCAGACACAAGCACCCAGAGCAAGTCCTGCACATCAGACACAAGCACCAAGAGCAGGTCCTGCACATCAGACACAAGCACACAGAACAGGTCCTGCACATCAGACACAAGCACCAAGAGCAGGTCCTGCACATCAGACATCAGCACCCAGAGCAGGTCCTGCACATCAGTCACAAGCACCCAGAGTAGGTCTTGCACATCAGACACAAGCACCCAGAGCAGGTCCTGCACATCAGACACAAGCACCCAGAGCAGGTCCTGCACATCAGACACAAGCACCCAGAGCAGGTCCTGCACATCAGACACAAACACCCAGAGCAGTTCCTGCACATCAGACACAAGCACCCAGAGCAATTCCTGCACATCAGACACAAGCACCCAGAGCAGGTCCTGCACATCAGACACAAGCACCCAGAGCAGGTCCTGCACATCAGACACAAGCACCCAGAGCAGGTCCTGCACATCAGACACAAGCACCCAGAGCAGGTCCTGCACATTAGACACAAGCACCCAGAGCAGGCTTTGCACATCAGACGCAAGCACCCAGAGCAGGTCCTGCACATCAGACACAAGTGCCCAGAGCAGGTCCTGCACATCAGACACAAGCACCCAGAGCAGGTTTTGCACATCAGACACAAGCACCCAGAGCAGGTCCTGCACATCAGTCACAAGCACCCAGAGCATGTCCTGCACATCAGACACAAGCACCCAGAGCAGGTCCTGCACATCAGACACAAGCACACAGAACAGGTCCTGCACATCAGACACAAGCACCCAGAGCAGGTCCTGCACATCAGACATCAGCACCCAGAGCAGGTCCTGCACATCAGTCACAAGCACCCAGAGTAGGTCTTGCACATCAGACACAAGCACCCAGAGCAGATCCTGCACATCAGACACAAGCACCCAGAGCAGTTCCTGCACATCAGACACAAGCACCCAGAGCAGGTCCTGCTGATCAGACATAAGCACCCAGAGCAATTCCTGCACATCAGACACAAGCACCCAGAGCAGGTCCTGCACATCAGACACAAGCACCCAGAACAGGTCCTGCACATCAAACATCAGCACCCAGAGCAGGTCCTGCACATCAGTCAAAAGCACCCAGAGCAGGTCCTGCACATCAGACACAAGCACCCAGAGCAGGTCCTGCACATCAGACATAAGCACCCAGAGCAGGTCCTGCACATCATTCACAATCATCCAGAGCAGGTCCTGCACATCAGACACAAGCACCCAGAGCAGGTCCTGCACATCAGACACAAGCACCCAGAGCAATTCCTGCACATCAGACGCAAGCACCCAGAGCAATTCCTGCACATCAGACACAAGCACCCAGAGCAGGTCCTGCACATCAGACATAAGCACCCAGAGCAGGTCCTGCACATCATTCACAATCATCCAGAGCAGGTCCTGCACATCAGACACAAGCACCCAGAGCTGGTTCTGCACATCAGACACAAGCACCCAGAGCAGGTCCTGCACATCAGACACAAGCACCCAGAGCAGGTTCTGCACATCAGACACAAGCACCCAGAGCAGGTTCTGCACATCAGACACAAGCACCCAGAGCAAGTCCTGCACATCAGACACAAGCACCCAGAGCAGGTCCTGCACATCAGACACAAGCACCCAGAGCAGGTCCTGCACATCAGACACAAGCACCCAGATCAAGTCCTGCACATCAGACACAAGCACCCAGAGCAGTTCCTGCACATCAGACACAAGCACCCAGAGCAATTCCTGCACATCAGACACAAGCACCCAGAGCAGGTCCTGCACATCAGACACAAGCAACCAGAGCAGGTTTTGCACATCAGACACAAGCACCCAGAGCAAGTCCTGCACATCAGACTCAAGCACCCAGAGCAGGTCCTGCACATCAGACACGAGCACCCAGAGCAGGTCCTGCACATCAGACACAAGCCCCCAGAGCAATTCCTGCACATCAGACACAAGCACCCAGAGCAGGTCTTGCACATCAGACACAAGCACCCAGAGCAGGTCCTGCACATCAGACACAAGCACCCAGAGCAGGTCCTGCACATCAGACACAAGCACCCAGAGCAGGTTTTGCACATCAGACACAAGCACCCAGAGCAGGTCCTGCACATCAGACACAAGCACCCAGAGCAGGTCCTGCACATCAGACACAAGCACCCAGATCAAGTCCTGCACATCAGACTCAAGCACCCAGAGCAGGTCCTGCACATCAGACACGAGCACCCAGAGCAGGTCCTGCACATCAGACACAAGCCCCCAGAGCAGGTCCTGCACATCAGACACAAGCACCCAGAGCAGGTCCTGCACATCAGACACAAGCACCCAGATCAAGTCCTGCACATCAGACACAAGCACCCAGAGCAGGTCCTGCACATCAGACACAAGCACCCAGAGCAGGTCCTGCACATCAGACACAAGCACCCAGAGCAGGTTTTGCACATCAGACACAAGCACCCAGAGCAGGTCCTGCACATCAGACACAAGCACCCAGTGCAGGTCCTGCACATCAGACACAAGCACCCAGAGCAGGTTCTGCACATCAGTCACAAGCACCCAGAGTAGGTCTTGCACATCAGACACAAGCATCCAGAGCAAGGTCCTGCACATCAGACACAAGCACCCAGAGCAATTCCTGCACATCAGACACAAGCACCCAGAGCAGGTCCTGCACATCAGACACAAGCACCCAGAGCAGGTTCTGCACATCAGACACAAGCACCCAGAGCAGGTCCTGCACATCAGACACAAGCACCCAGAGCAATTTCTGCACATCAGACACAAAGCACCCAGAGCAATTCCTGCACATCAGACACAAGCACCCAGAGCAGGTCCTGCACATCAGACACAAGCACCCAGAGCAGGTCTTGCACATCAGACACAAGCACCCAGAGCAGGTCCTGCACATCAGACACAAGCACCCAGAGCAGGTCCTGCACATCAGACACAAGCACCCAGAGCAGGTCCTGCACATCAGACACAAGCACCCAGAGCAGGTCCTGCACATCAGACACAAGCACCCAGAGCAATTCCTGCACATCAGACACAAGCACCCAGAGCAGGTCCTGCACATCAGACACAAGCACCCAGAGCAATTCCTGCACATCAGACACAAGCACCCAGAGCAATTCCTGCACATCAGACACAAGCACCCAGAGCAAGGTCCTGCACATCAGACACAAGCACCCAGAGCAAGGTCCTGCACATCAGACACAAGCACCCAGAGCAGGTCCTGCACATCAGACACAAGCACACAGAGCAATTCCTGCACATCAGACACAAGCACCCAGAGCAGTTCCTGCACATCAGACACAAGCACCCAGAGCAATTCCTGCACATCAGACACAAGCACCCAGAGCAAGTCCTGCACATCAGACACAAGCACCCAGAGCAGTTCCTGCACATCAGTCACAAGCACCCAGAGCAATTCCTGCACATCAGACACAAGCACCCAGAGCAATTCCTGCACATCAGACACAAGCACCCAGAGCAAGGTCCTGCACATCAGACACAAGCACCCAGAGCAGGTCCTGCACATCAGACACAAGCACCCAGAGCAATTCCTGCACATCAGACACAAGCACCCAGAGCAGGTCCTGCACATCAGACACAAGCACCCAGAGCAGGTTTTGCACATCAGACACAAGCACCCAGAGCAAGTCCTGAACATCAGACACAAGCACCCAGAGCAGGTCCTGCACATCAGACACAAGCACCCAGAGCAGGTCCTGCACATCAGACACAAGCACCCAGAGCAATTCCTGCACATCAGACACAAGCACCCAGAGCAGGTCCTGCACATCAGACACAAGCACCCAGAGCAGGTCCTGCACATCAGACACAAGCACCCAGAGCAGTCCTGCACATCAGACACAAGCACCCAGAGCAGGTTCTGCACATCAGACACAAGCACCCAGAGCAGGTCCTGCACATCAGACACAAGCACCCAGAGCAGGTCCTGCACATCAGACACAAGCACCCAGAGCAAGTCCTGCACATCAGACACAAGCACCCAGAGCAGGTCCTGCACATCAGACACAAGCACCCAGAGCAGGTCCTGCACATCAGACACAAGCACCCAGAGCAGGTCCTGCACATCAGACACAAGCACCCAGAGCAGGTCCTGCACATCAGACACAAGCACCCAGAGCAGGTCCTGCACATCAGACACAAGCACCCAGAGCAGGTCCTGCACATCAGACACAAGCACCCAGAGCAGTCCTGCACATCAGACACAAGCACCCAGAGCAGGTCCTGCACATCAGACACAAGCACCCAGAGCAGGTCCTGCACATCAGACACAAGCACCCAGAGCAGGTCCTTGCACATCAGACACAAGCACCCAGAGCAGGTCCTGCACATCAGACACAAGCACCCAGAGCAGGTCCTGCACATCAGACACAAGCACCCAGAGCAGGTTCTGCACATCAGACACAAGCACCCAGAGCAGGTTCTGCACATCAGACACAAGCACCCAGATCAAGTCCTGCACATCAGACACAAGCCCCCAGAGCAGGTCCTGCACATCAGACACAAGCACCCAGAGCAGGTCCTGCACATCAGACACAAGCACCCAGAGCAGGTTTTGCACATCAGACACAAGCACCCAGAGCAGGTCCTGCACATCAGACACAAGCACCCAGTGCAGGTCCTGCACATCAGACACAAGCACCCAGAGCAGGTTCTGCACATCAGTCACAAGCACCCAGAGTAGGTCTTGCACATCAGACACAAGCATCCAGATCAAGTCCTGCACATCAGACACAAGCACCCAGAGCAATTCCTGCACATCAGACACAAGCACCCAGAGCAGGTCCTGCACATCAGACACAAGCACCCAGAGCAGGTTTTGCACATCAGACACAAGCACCCAGAGCAGGTCCTGCACATCAGACACAAGCACCCAGAGCAATTCCTGCACATCAGACACAAACACCCAGAGCAATTCCTGCACATCAGACACAAGCACCCAGAGCAGGTCCTGCACATCAGACACAAGCACCCAGAGCAGGTTTTGCACATCAGACACAAGCACCCAGAGCAGGTCCTGCACATCAGACACAAGCACCCAGAGCAGGTCCTGCACATCAGACACAAGCACCCAGAGCAGGTCCTGCACATCAGACACAATTACCCAGAGCAGGTCCTGCACATCAGACACAAGCACCCAGAGCAATTCCTGCACATCCGACACAAGCACCCAGAGCAAGTCCTGCACATCAGACACAAGCACCCAGAGCAATTCCTGCACATCAGACACAAGCACCCAGAGCAATTCCTGCACATCAGACACAAGCACCCAGAGCAATTCCTGCACATCAGACACAAGCACCCAGAGCAATTCCTGCACATCAGACACAAGCACCCAGAGCAGGTCCTGCACATCAGACACAAGCACACAGAGCAATTCCTGCACATCAGACACAAGCACACAGAGCAATTCCTGCACATCAGACACAAGCACCCAGAGCAATTCCTGCATATCAGACACAAGCACCCAGAGCAATTCCTGCACATCAGACACAAGCACCCAGAGCAATTCCTGCACATCAGTCACAAGCACCCATAGCAATTCCTGCACATCAGACACAAGCACCCAGAGCAATTCCTGCACATCAGACACAAGCACCCAGAGCAATTCCTGCACATCAGACACAAGCACCCAGAGCAGGTCCTGCACATCAGACACAAGCACCCAGAGCAATTCCTGCACATCAGACACAAGCACCCAGAGCAGGTCCTGCACATCAGACACAAGCACCCAGAGCAGGTTTTGCACATCAGACACAAGCACCCAGAGCAGGTCCTGCACATCAGACACAAGCACCCAGAGCAGGTCCTGCACATCAGACACAAGCACCCAGAGCAGGTCCTGCACATCAGACACAAGCACCCAGAGCAGGTTTTGCACATCAGACACAAGCACCCAGAGCAGGTCCTGCACATCAGACACAAGCACCCAGAGCAGTTCCTGCACATCAGACACAAGCACCCAGAGCAGGTTTTGCACATCAGACACAAGCACCCAGAGCAGGTTTTGCACATCAGACACAAGCACCCAGAGCAGGTCCTGCGCATCCGACACAAGCACCCAGAGCAGGTCCTGCGCATCAGACACAAGCACCCAGAGCAATTCCTGCACATCAGACACAGGCACCCAGAGCAATTCCTGCACATCAGACACAAGCACCCAGAGCAATTCCTGCACATCAGACACAAGCACCCAGAGCAGGTCCTGCACATCAGACACAAGCACCCAGAGCAGGTCCTGCACATCAGACACAAGCACCCAAAGCAGGTCCTGCACATCAGACACAAGCACCCAGAGCAATTCCTGCACATCAGACACAAGCACCCAGAGCAATTCCTGCACATCAGACACAAGCACCCAGAGCAGGTCCTGCACATCAGACACAAGCACCCAGAGCAATTCCTGCACATCAGACACAAGCACCCAGAGCAATTCCTGCACATCAGACACAAGCACCCAGAGCAGGTTTTGCACATCAGACACAAGCACCCAGAGCAGGTCCTGCACATCAGACACAAGCACCCAGAGCAGGTCCTGCACATCAGACACAAGCACCCAGAGCAGGTCCTGCACATCAGACACAAGCACCCAGAGCAGGTCCTGCACATCAGACACAAGCACCCAGAGCAATTCCTGCACATCCGACACAAGCACCCAGAGCAGGTCCTGCGCATCCGACACAAGCACCCAGAGCAGGTCCTGCGCTTCAGACACAAGCACCCAGAGCAATTCTTGCACATCAGACACAAGCACCCAGAGCAATTCCTGCACATCAGACACAAGCACCCAGAGCAGGTCCTGCACATCAGACACAAGCACCCAGAGCAATTCCTGCACATCAGACACAAGCACCCAGAGCAATTCCTGCACATCAGACACAAGCACCCAGAGCAATTCCTGCACATCAGACACAAGCACCCAGAGCAATTCCTGCACATCAGACACAAGCACCCAGAGCAATTCCTGCACATCAGACACAAGCACCCAGAGCAATTCCTGCACATCAGACACAAGCACCCAGAGCAGGTCCTGCACATCAGACACAAGCACCCAGAGCAATTCCTGCACATCAGACACAAGCACCCAGAGCAGGTCCTGCACATCAGACACAAGCGCCCAGAGCAGGTCCTGCACATCAGACACAAGCACCCAGAGCAATTCCTGCACATCAGACACAAGCACCCAGAGCAGGTCCTGCACATCAGACACAAGCGCCCAGAGCAGGTCCTGCACATCAGACACAAGCACCCAGAGCAATTCCTGCACATCAGACACAAGCACCCAGAGCAGGTCCTGCACATCAGACACAAGCGCCCAGAGCAGGTCCTGCACATCAGACACAAGCGCCCAGAGCAGGTCCTGCACATCAGACACAAGCACCCAGAGCAGGTTTTGCACATCAGACACAAGCACCCAGAGCAGGTCTTGCACATCAGACACAAGCACCCAGAGCAGGTTTTGCACATCAGACACAAGTGCCCAGAGCAGGTCCTGCACATCAGACACAAGCACCCAGAGCAGGTTTTGCACATTAGACACAAGCACCCAGAGCAGGTCCTGCACATCAGACACAAGCGCCCAGAGCAGGTCCTGCACATCAGACACAAGCACCCAGAGCAGGTCCTGCACATCAGACACAAGCACCCAGAGCAGGTCCTGCACATCAGACACAAGCACCCAGAGCAATTCCTGCACATCAGACACAAGCACCCTGAGCAGGTCCTGCACATCATACACAAGCGCCCAGAGCAGGTCCTGCACATCAGACACAAGCACCGAAAGCAGGTCCTGCACATCAGACACAAGCACCCAGAGCAATTCCTGCACATCAGACACAAGCACCCAGAGCAATTCCTGCACATCAGACACAAGCACCCAGAGCAGGTCCTGCACATCAGACACAAGCACCCAGAGCAATTCCTGCACATCAGACACAAGCACCCAGAGCAATTCCTGCACATCAGACACAAGCACCCAGAGCAGGTTTTGCACATCAGACACAAGCACCCAGAGCAGGTCCTGCACATCAGACACAAGCACCCAGAGCAGGTCCTGCACATCAGACACAAGCACCCAGAGCAGGTCCTGCACATCAGACACAAGCACCCAGAGCAATTCCTGCACATCCGACACAAGCACCCAGAGCAGGTCCTGCGCATCCGACACAAGCACCCAGAGCAATTCCTGCACATCCGACACAAGCACCCAGAGCAGGTCCTGCACATCAGACACAAGCACCCAGAGCAGGTCCTGCACATCAGACACAAGCACCCAGAGCAGGTCCTGCACATCAGACACAAGCACCCAGAGCAGGTCCTGCGCTTCAGACACAAGCACCCAGAGCAATTCTTGCACATCAGACACAAGCACCCAGAGCAATTCCTGCACATCAGACGCAAGCACCAAGAGCAGGTCCTGCACATCAGACACAAGCACCCAGAGCAATTCCTGCACATCAGACACAAGCACCCAGAGCAATTCCTGCACATCAGACACAAGCACCCAGAGCAATTCCTGCACATCAGACACAAGCACCCAGAGCAATTCCTGCACATCAGACACAAGCACCCAGAGCAATTCCTGCACATCAGACACAAGCACCCAGAGCAGGTCCTGCACATCAGACACAAGCACCCAGAGCAGGTCCTGCACATCAGACACAAGCACCCAGAGCAATTCCTGCACATCAGACACAAGCACCCAGAGCAGGTCCTGCACATCAGACACAAGCGCCCAGAGCAGGTCCTGCACATCAGACACAAGCACCCAGAGCAATTCCTGCACATCAGACACAAGCACCCAGAGCAGGTCCTGCACATCAGACACAAGCGCCCAGAGCAGGTCCTGCACATCAGACACAAGCACCCAGAGCAATTCCTGCACATCAGACACAAGCACCCAGAGCAGGTCCTGCACATCAGACACAAGCGCCCAGAGCAGGTCCTGCACATCAGACACAAGCGCCCAGAGCAGGTCCTGCACATCAGACACAAGCACCCAGAGCAATTCCTGCACATCAGACACAAGCGCCCAGAGCAGGTCCTGCACATCAGACACATGCACCCAGAGCAGGTCCTGCACATCAGACACAAGCACCCAGAGCAGGTCCTGCACATCAGACACAAGCACCCAGAGCAGGTCCTGCACATCAGACACAAGCACCCAGAGCAGGTTTTGCACATCAGACACAAGCACCCAGAGCAGGTCTTGCACATCAGACACAAGCACCCAGAGCAGGTTTTGCACATCAGACACAAGCACCCAGAGCAGGTTTTGCACATTAGACACAAGCACCCAGAGCAGGTTTTGCACATCAGACACAAGCACCCAGAGCAGGTTTTGCACATTAGACACAAGCACCCAGAGCAGGTTTTGCACATTAGACACAAGCACCCAGAGCAGGTCCTGCACATCAGACACAAGCGCCCAGAGCAGGTCCTGCACATCAGACACAAGCACCCAGAGCAGGTCCTGCACATCAGATACAAGCACCCAGAGCAGGTCCTGCACATCAGACACAAGCACCCAGAGCAATTCCTGCACATCAGACACAAGCACCCTGAGCAGGTCCTGCACATCATACACAAGCGCCCAGAGCAGGTCCTGCACATCAGACACAAGCACCCAGAGCAATTCCTGCACATCAGACAAAAGCACCCAGAGCAGGTTTTGCACATCAGACACGAGCACCCAGAGCAGGTCCTGCACATCAGACACAAGCGCCCAGAGCAGGTTTTGCACATCAGACACAAGCACCCAGAGCAGGTTTTGCACATCAGACACAAGCACCCAGAGCAGGTCCTGCACATCAGATACAAGCACCCAGAGCAGGTTTTGCACATCAGACACAAGCACCCAGAGCAGGTCCTGCACATCAGACACAAGCACCCAGAGCAGGTCCTGCACATCAGACACAAGCGCCCAGAGCAGGTCCTGCACATCAGACACAAGTGCCCAGAGCAGGTCCTGCACATCAGACACAAGCACCCAGAGCAGATCCTGCACATCAGACACAAGCACCCAGAGCAGGTCCTGCACATCAGACACAAGCACCCAGAGCAGGTTTTGCACATCAGACACAAGCACCCAGAGCAGGTTTGCACATTAGACACAAGCACCCAGAGCAATTCCTGCACATCAGACACAAGCACCCTGAGCAGGTCCTGCACATCATACACAAGCGCCCAGAGCAGGTCCTGCACATCAGACACAAGCACCCAGAGCAATTCCTGCACATCAGACAAAAGCACCCAGAGCAGGTTTTGCACATCAGACACAAGCACCCAGAGCAGGTCCTGCACATCAGACACAAGCGCCCAGAGCAGGTTTTGCACATCAGACACAAGCACCCAGAGCAGGTTTTGCACATCAGACACAAGCACCCAGAGCAGGTCCTGCACATCAGATACAGGCACCCAGAGCAGGTCCTGCGCATCCGACACAAGCACCCAGAGCAGGTTTTGCACATCAGACACAAGCACCCAGAGCAGGTCCTGCACATCAGACACAAGCACCCAGAGCAGGTCCTGCACATCAGACACAAGCGCCCAGAGCAGGTCCTGCACATCAGACACAAGCGCCCAGAGCAGGTCCTGCACATCAGACACAAGCACCCAGAGCAGGTCCTGCACATCAGACACAAGCACCCAGAGCAGGTCCTGCACATCAGACACAAGCACCCAGAGCAGGTTTTGCACATCAGACACAAGCACCCAGAGCAGGTTTGCACATTAGACACAAGCACCCAGAGCAATTCCTGCACATCAGACACAAGCACCCAGAGCAGGTCCTGCACATCAGACACAAGCACCCAGAGCAGGTCCTGCACATCAGACACAAGCACCCAGAGCAGGTCCTGCACATCAGACACAAGCACCCAGAGCAGGTCCTGCACATTAGACACAAGCACCCAGAGCAGGTTTTGCACATCAGACACAAGCACCCAGAGCAGGTCCTGCACATCAGACACAAGCACCCAGAGCAATTCCTGCACATCAGACACAAGCACCCAAAGCAGGTCCTGCACATCATACACAAGTGCCCAGAGCAGGTCCTGCACATCAGACACAAGCACCCAGAGCAATTCCTGCACATCAGACAAAAGCACCCAGAGCAGGTTTTGCACATCAGACACGAGCACCCAGAGCAGGTCCTGCACATCAGACACAAGCGCCCAGAGCAGGTTTTGCACATCAGACACAAGCACCCAGAGCAGGTTTTGCACATCAGACACAAGCACCCAGAGCAGGTCCTGCACATCAGACACAAGCACCCAGAGCAGGTTTTGCACATCAGACACAAGCACCCAGAGCAGGTCCTGCACATCAGACACAAGCACCCAGAGCAGGTCCTGCACATCAGACACAAGCACCCAGAGCAGGTCCTGCACATCAGACACAAGCACCCAGAGCAGGTTTTGCACATCAGACACAAGCACCCAGAGCAGGTTTGCACATTAGACACAAGCACCCAGAGCAATTCCTGCACATCAGACACAAGCACCCAGAGCAGGTCCTGCACATCAGACACAAGCACCCAGAGCAGGTCCTGCACATCAGACACAAGCACCCAGAGCAATTCCTGCACATCAGACACAAGCACCCAGAGTAGGTCCTGCACATCAGACACAAGCACCCAGAGCAGGTCCTGCACATCAGACACAAGCACCCAGAGCAGGTCCTGCACATTAGACACAAGCACCCAGAGCAGGTTTTGCACATCAGATACAAGCACCCAGAGCAGGTCCTGCACATCAGACACAAGTGCCCAGAGCAGGTCCTGCACATCAGACACAAGCACCCAGAGCAGGTTTTGCAAATCAGACACAAGCACCCAGAGCAGGTTTGCACATCAGACACAAGCACCCAGAGCAGGTCCTGCACATCAGACACAAGCACCCAGAGCAGGTCCTGCACATCAGACACAAGTGCCCAGAGCAGGTCCTGCACATCAGACACAAGCACCCAGAGCAGGTTTGCACATTAGACACAAGCACCCAGAGCAGGTCCTGCACATCAGACACAAGCACCCAGAGCAGGTCCTGCACATCAGACACAAGCACCCAGAGCAATTCCTGCACATCCGACACAAGCACCCAGAGCAGGTCCTGCACATCAGACACAAGCACCCAGAGCAGGTTTTGCACATCAGACACAAGCACCCAGAGCAGGTTTGCACATTAGACACAATTTCACAAATCCTTTGAGAGACTATTGTACACTGGCACATTGTAATTGGTCATACAAAACACAAAACATGACCTTCTCATTATATGACTGTTTAGCATTGCCTGCTCTTAGAATGTGTACTTTGGCTCTGCTATGCACTGCTTTCCTAACCCAGCCCCTGTAAGTACTGCAGCATGAACTAATAAGGACAATCCATTTCCTCTTTACTAGCTGCAGAATATCCCAAACTGTGTCTGTCACAGTCACAGACAAAGTTCAAAATCTGCCCCCACAGACCACTGTCAGGGAACTCCACCCTTTTGGTTATTGAGGTAGAGGGATATGCAATTCTGCATATACTAAGTCCACCCCCAACTATACACTCCATGGGCTGTCTATCCCAAACAATACCACAATAAGGCCTCGCTTCCATTGAGTCGTAATTCAGTTTGCGTGCACTCGCAAACCGATAAATATGCTGTCGAAAGCAATAGCGTTTAACGACTGTTTCCAATGGCGCGTTATACCTCAATATCGGCTGCCGGACTTCGGCTGCCGAAAAGATTTTCGCGTCCCATAGAAAGTAATAGAAGCCGTTAATCTATAAATTATACCAGGTTTCCATTGAAAGCGCTAACCGTTAATACACTGTCGGAGGCTGTCGATACATTGAGAAATATTACCCCCAGCTCAACTAGGTGTAAAAGAGGAAAATTGTGCTTTTTGAGACCTATTTTCTATTGAAATGATAAAACTTGCATATAATGCAAGTGTTTTAATGTAGAAATAAATTGTTATAAGTAATATTTATTGTTGTCTCATGTATAGAAATAGTTGAACTTATATTCTAATAGAAATATCAGTATATATTTAAATATAATAATATATGCAAGAACATATCTACAGAATGCAAACTAGACCTATGCCTAGGGCAGCAATAAATATTACTTATATTTATGAAGTGTTAAATATAATTATATTAGAAAATAGTATTTGATTATTAAAAATATGGATAAGTGTTTTTTTATTTTTCTTGAGAGGCGATCACAGGTAAGAAGCACGGACGTTAAACGTAAATTCTATAGCGTAAGGTCGGGTTACCTTAGCAACTAATTGATTTTCAAGAAATCCGACGTCAGATGGAAGCGTTAACACAACGTTAACTTTCAGCTACACGAAAAGAGCGACTGCGCGCAACACGCTAATCTTTTCAATGGAAACCTGGTACTAAAATGCAGCCGTAAATTACTTTTAGCTGTCGGCCGCTTCGGTAGCTTACGGCTCCATTTTTAACGACTCAATGGAAGCGAGGCCTAAGTTGTCTATCCCATAAAAAAAAAACAAGATCTTTTTTTTTTATGCCCTGAACCAATTCCTATCCAAAGCCTGACATTCAATATATATTGTTCTATGAGGGAATGTGTCATTAACAGCACTTTTGACTTGTAGGTCTTTAAAATTGTGACATTATATTTTGCTGGCCAGAATGAAAAGACTAGAACAGACGACTTGTGTTGAAATGTGTTCTCAATCCCTGAGGGACTGGAATGTCTTGCACTTAATGAGCCATAAGGATGCAGACAGCCAACTTGTTTTTCTCCACTTCTTACTGTAAGAAATTAATAATTTCACCTTACTAAATCAAATCAAGAGCACAAAGTATTTGATCTTTTGCTGAAAAAATGACCTGAACAAAACAAAGACAAAGACAAATTAATGTTCATCATCCACAAAATTAAAGAAAAATTAGACAAAGCAAATAAAACATACACATCACTTAGGGCAATGCATGAAAACTGAGACCACTACAAGCATAAGCACATAATATAAGTAAGGTTTTTCTCTCAGGGAAAAGCAAATAAAAAGCAATGCAAATTAGGTTTTTCATCAATCTGCCCACCTAGTGACTTCATAGTCCTTGATATTTTTTATGCATTTTATTTATAGTAAGAGTGAAAACTTTGTTCACACCAAGATGGATTTTGTACCTAGAGCTATTGAAGTCTTAAATGAGTGATCAATGCTTTGGCACTGACCACATGGTGCCTGCTTCCATACACTAGATTGTGTCACCTTTATGAGGAGGATCATCTATTATTCTATTTGCTAAATAAGAGCAAGAAAAACCTTATAGGTGGAAGTACAAGATTTGTAGCCTTATATTGTAGGTAACTACCTGAACATCTGTACTTTTTAACTGCCGGATCTGTTAAAGAGTCTTTAAAGAGTTATTATTTTGTGAGACAATGTTTTTTAAACATATGTTAGAAAAGTTATGTTATGTTCTTCAATAACTTTTCTCATGCACGCGTTTCACCAAGCACAAGCCAGTTAGCGGCACAAATTTCTATTACAATTGCACTCGATATGCGTGATGTCACCATCAGCACTCTAGAAAGTATATGCTAGTGGGACACTTGCTCAAGACTACATGTCCCATGATTCCTGTAGATTTGATTACATCACATCAACCTATTGGATTCGTGGGTGTGTATCTGCATTGAGCAATGAAATTTTTATTCGTCACGCTGACGCTTAGCTGACGGCGGTGAATACAGAATCGGTGCGGTCCACACCCACGAATCAAATCTACAGGAATCATGGGACATGTAGTCCATGGATAACCAGACTCTCACCAATCGAATTCAGGTTTTGAGACAAGCCTCATGGTTCCTTGTCATCATTGGTTGGTTAGATATACACCACACGTTTTTTTTACATAGGTTCAGTTGCAATTTTCTATACGATCGTAAAAGTTATCTTTTTGAAAAAAACCGCAAGATCACCTGTATATATAACACGAATCTTAGGAAATCAGTAGCATATTCCTAATTATAAATTTAACCTGTAAATATTAACTAATTACTGCAACAAGTGGGAGTGGGGGGAAAGGAAGGTTCTCATTGTTTCAAGTGAAGGAAGGGGAGTGTTCATTGTAAACATGTGGTTACTGAGCCCTATTTAAGGGTGATTAAGACATAGGTAGAGTATACAAGCCTGAGGAAACGGGGTTACCCCTGAGAAACGCGTCGCTGTACATCTCTATATGTTATAGGAGATTTGATTTTAACACACCAGCTGTAATGTGCTACATTACTGGCTATTTTATTCTGTATAATAAATGCTAGTTTTTTTTTTTTTGTTTTTTTTTTTTACATTTCTTTTTATTGAAGTCAAAAACCAGTACAGAGTATAAGGTATGGCATAAAACATACACACAACAATGTGTACAGAGCATAATTAGGAGACAATGTATTCTAGTATCACAAACCTTTCCGTACAATATGGATCATCACATAAGGAGACTTCAGTTTTGTTTTAGAGTATAACAAATGTAGTATAAGCGAAAATGATCCTCTCCTAGCTATATACAAAGACAAGTAAAGTAGCTAATCAGATGAGGGAAGAACTAGGGAGGGGGTGACTCTATAGTTATATGGGGAAGAGGGATGCAGCGGGCCAGAGCCGCTCAAAATGTAATAGGAGGGGAAGGGGGGGGGGGCGGAGGTGCGGAGCCAGTTAGTATGTCTACACCAGGGTTAAACCCAAGAGAGATTAGGGTGTTATTACTTAATATAAATATAATCACACTCATCTAAACCTTTATAATCCTATCGAGGGGGCCTTGAGTCATATGATATGTTGTCAGATAGAGGGGGGTCGTCCGATTAATTGGAGACTAGGGGGGTTGGGGGACTTCTGGGTGAGCTCCTCTCCTAGGGGAGTGCCACCTCTAGGCGATGTTGGAGAGGGAGAAGGGATATGACCCGCAGGCATAAGTACCGGCGGGAAAGGGAGGAGAGAGGCTCAATCAAGAAGATGTGCTAGAGATGTGGATAAGAGCATAAATGGACTAGAGATTACAGTTGTATAGTCACAGAGAATTATAGTTAATAACACATATAAATATAACACAACACTTAGGTAAAAGAGAGATCACATGCATCCATATAGACAACAATAATTATTAAACACATTATAAAGAACTGAAGTATACTAGGGAGAGTCTAAATTACATGCATGTTCACTGATATTACTACGGATAGTATGACACCGCACATACTGTCAGTTAGTACCAAGATATTTTGAACCAATTTAGTTATTTTATCTTATAACTTGTAGTACAACATATGTCCAGCGCCCTGCTGTCAAAGCCCACACGCCTTTATAAGTAAGGGATAAAAACTTATATGCTGGACCGTGCTTTCCCAGTAGACACGGCCCAGCAGCATCTATAAATGGACCCTATCATCATCAAACAATAAACCTCTGCTTACTAATAGGGCTTAAGAAGGTTATATGGAAGGGGGGGATATTAGTATGTATGGGATATAAGAGACTTCTGAGTGAGCTCCTCTCCTGGGGAAATGTCAGCTATAGACGATGTGGGAAAAAGGAAAAGGGATATGACCCGCAGACAACCAGTACCGGCGGGAAAGGGGGGAGAGGGGCTCAGTTGTAACAGGAAGTGAGTAGTGTAGGTAATGCCTATGGTAGCAGAAAATTATGGCCTTTAAAATCAGCAGGATTATGAAGGTTAGAGCGCTGAGCATTAATGCATACAATTATATAAATGGACAGTAAGAGCACTATACTTCTGTTAATATGTCTACAAATGGTCAACTGAACATTACAAATTGTAAAGATAACTACTATGCGGTCAGCAACATAAGGGCAATATTATAAAAAGCTTCAGCATGTATATGAAAGTTAGTTAATAACACATATAAAACAAACCAGGGATAATTCTGAGAGAAAATATAGACTATGAGAAACTTTTATGCTAAACAATGGTATCTACTCACAGCTGATGTTAGCATAAAAGGTGATCTCCAAAAAATGCCAGATGCTGGTACCACTTATATGAAAGTTATACTGTGCAGTATTCACTTGTAGTATGCCCAATCTAAACTTAAACAGGCTGCTGTATTTATGCAGATTATCTCAAAGATCAGCTGCCCTTTAACTCACAGCTATAGAGTAAAACATTAGATATACAGTGAAGTAACAGTTAGTCAGGTATGAAAGATAAAAAACAAGGAGACCTAACTTGAAATACAGTAACCCAAGTGAAGCCATTAGACTAAACATTATGATGAGTATGGTTACATACTATGGTCACTTAAGAGATACCGGAAGGTCTAACAAGGAGCATAAAAATGGGATATAATGAGCAAGTGGGATAAAACAGCTATCAACTTTCATAACCCAAATCAACCTTCAATAAGCAGGATGTTCATGGGATCAGACATCTAGAGCCTAGTACAATTTATCGTCTCAGAAGGAGTCCCATAGTAAATCTTATCTCTAATAAAACTTAAGGGACATTGTATACAACCCCAAAGAAACTCAATGTCAGCATTGAAAATAGTGCAATTTTAAGTCTAATAGTAAATAAAGCAATGTTATCTGTATCACTCATTTTGAGTGAACGGTTACTTGAAGCAAAAGGGAACGTTGGAGAAGTTGTATGCGTAAACCCCAATGCTCCCAGCCGTAATCTAAAAGTTTAGCCTATGCCCATTCTCTTCAAGTGTTTGCTGTGACGAACAAAAGAATGTCCTCCTGGGAGCCTAGAAACCTCAGGGTGTGCTGACCTTAAGCCATTCGAACCTCCGTTCTCTCGCGGGTTAGCTGGTAATCGGATGTCAGTCCACAATTTCTCAGAAGACCCATCGCCGACTAGTAGACACATCAGATTATCTTGGGTATTGAGAACATGAGATTCTGTGAGCGGGACTCCATGGTGTACTCCGAAGTCAGGGCGATCCGCTGTGCTAGGTTGTCTGAGCTGCCGCACAGCTAAATCATGGTGAGGCTCCACTTCCGCTGCATTGGCCGCTGGTGAGCGATCTCGCACTTGTATTTCAGGTTGCAGTGTAACTACCGCTTCAAATATAGCAGGCCGCAGAGGGTTATATTGCTGTGGGATATCAGTTTGTTCTACCGAGTCAGGATCTTCACTCCTCTCATTCCCACAGCTTGTTTCTTCTGGGTCTCGACACATATCTCTTCCCTGGCTAGGGATACCTAGGACACAGCGTCCGGTAGCTTCCTCTGACCCACATGTTATTGAAGGGTCTCTTTTGAGGTTCATAGCTGCTCTCAGATCTCCCTTGAGTTCTTGATAGTGGGCATCCATGGAGATTAGTAGGTTGTGCAGCGCAAGCACAATTTGCTGCTCCATTGGTTGTCTTTAGTTTGGGCTCGTGTGTAATAAAGAGAAAGGTAGCTCTGCCCGTAGTCTCAATGCTTAGATGCTTCTTATAATGGCGGCTTACTCCATTAGGTTATCTCGTTAGGCCATAAGGATCCCTGTACTGTTGTTTCTTCAAAAAACTCTGACAGGATAGCCCATTTCAGCTGCTACACACTGTAGAGCTTAAGTGCGAGAAAAATTACAATTTAGGATTCTATTTCTCATTTTAAATATTAATTTATTGAAACCTATAGCAGGAGCTCTGAGAAAAGACGTCTTGCTGCTTCAGCTGCTGGCTCCGCCCCCCAAATGCTAGTTTTATGATTCACTAAGTCTGGTGTGTTTATCAATCTCCCTTTCAAGTAACCCAAAGGCTGTTTAGCCTTTCTCCCCTGTTCCAACCTATAGGAAACGATCTAGGCAAGGGCTGCCTTTCAGGATATCCACTGCTTCAGGACACCACGACGGGGATTCGTTCACACAGCCAGCTGGTTTGCTGTTTAGAATACCAGCCTGCCTCTAATAGGCACACGAGAGTGCCTTCATGTTTGTGAGTACCCTGTATCTTGTCCAGTTTGGTGTTTGGGGTATCCATTGATCTACACATGTTGCGCCTCTGTTTCTGTTTTTTACAGTTGTCCATCTAAGAAATTACATCACTTGTGAAGTGAAGACCGAGAGCTGCCTTCTTAATTTATTCCTTTCTCATACGGACTTATTTTGGGACTGTACATTTGCACCGCCTATACTGGACACCATCCAGTGCAACGTGTGTATATACACATATATACAATTTTTTTATATTAATCATAATAACTCTTTTAATTAAGTTTGCATTTTATTTTAATAATTTATTTATTAATTCTGTATTTTAGTTTTGCTCTCACCATAACTTTTTATGGGTTTTTTATAAATATTTACACTAGGGTCACCCACACCATCTGTTAAATAAGCGCCTCCTATAGGTTATCTGTGACACACTGTCACAGAGTTTCCAGTTCTCAGAGTGCTCATTTATCAATGTTTTATAATGAAACGAGAGGGGCCTTCTCATCCCCCTACTGCTAGTCCAATGCTCCTCCCATTTAGTATGATCTCTCAGGCCACACTTCGGAAAATTTCAAGATCTGAGAAGATTGACGATACTACCCGCCTCAACCTGAAGTCAGGGTGGGCAGTCGTCCTGTAGGTGGGTAATTTGTGCCACTGTGTAAAACCTATTATTCACATATAAGTCTTGTACACAAGTGATCCCTAGTTTTGCCCAGTAATCTATATGGATGTTTGGGAAACCACATAATAGACCATTCAGGTGTTGGACTGGGGAGGGGTGGGATGCTATTTTGCTGTGATGTCTGAGGTCATGCCACACAATTAAATTTTGTCGAACTATAAGATTATCAAATAGCCTGACAAGGGATTTATGTTTAGGGAAGTGAAAAGCTCACAGCGCTCCTTTACTCCATATTGTTTTAACAATTTATGTTTAGGGACCCATATAATCTGATCTTGGGTTAGGTCATCCGGCACCGCTAACTCTTCCAGTCTGTACCATCCTGTTCTTTCATCTCTCTGACCCCAACCCGCTATATGAGACAGCCTACCCACCTAATAATAAAGAAATATATTGGGGAAGCTATCTCCCCTTTTGAAATATGTCTCTGGAGGATCTTGTGTGCCACCCTCGGATTCCTTCCATTCCATACATATCTTAGAAATATCCGGTGGATCGCTTGTAGGGTTTGATGCGGCACGTTCAAAGGCAGGCATCTGAAAAGATACAAGACCTTGGGTAGTAGGGACATTTTAAAGGTCGCTACCCTACCCAGCCATGAAATTTCCCTATAGTCCCACTTAATCTCACTAATAAGCACATCAAAGTTAAGTTTGATAGTAGCCTCACTATATTTGCTCAATTTAACTGCTAGATGTGTCAGATATTCCCGAGACCAGTTAAATTTATATATCATTCCTGCAACTCCTTGAATTGGGTATGATCACAATTAAGAAGATAAACCTCAGTCTTGGAAGGATTGACTTTGTAATAACTATATCTACCAAATCGGTCTATTAACTGAAGGATTGCCTCTATGGATGTGACTGGGTCTGACAGCAGAAGAGTCACGTCATCAACAAAAATTAATTCTTCATGATTGCCAAAGAGCAATCCCTTTATCGACTTTGAGTTGTGAACTGCTTGGGCAAAGGGCTCCATCGCCAGATCGAAAATCAAGGTGACAGGGGGCACCCCTGCCGTGTGCCATTGGAAATAGATAGCCCCTTAGTATTAAGTGATGCAAAATTTAGAGTATCCATTGTATAATCCAATGTGGTGGGGATGAGGGGACACAGGGGACCTGGGTGAAGGAGGGGTGTGGTAGGGCAAGGGTAAAACAGGGAGAAAGAAAGAAAAAAAATAGAGGGAAAGGAGGTCTAGAGTCCTAGCTTCCAACTGAGTGTGACCTAGTTCTTTATCAGCTTTTGAAAGTTAATAATGTAGCAATCCGAGATAAGCAGGAAAAGATTGAAGAATCAAAGTTCTGTTGTTTACTAAGTAAACCTTATGATTTGGGGAGAGTGGGTAGAGAGTGGTCAGAAAATCTGTTGCCTTGAAACTATGACCTATTCTCCAAATATATTTACACTGATGTGAGGGATACCGCAGTGCAGCCCCGCGACCAGGGGACCTTAAGTCAGAAGGGAAGAGGAATAAATGAATAAATAGAAATAAAGGATAAAAGGGAAGTGTAACTGCAGACTATTAGTATGTGGTACCCTTTGAGGGAAGCCAGTAGTATAAAATATTAAACAGTGGGGATTAGTAGAGGGTAGCTTTATTGTCTCTGGGTGGGCACCTGGTGGATCTAGTTCCTAAGCCAATATAGGAGAGTGTTTTCGCTTGGTCACTGCGTCATGTGTCATTATAGGGCTCATAGCATAAAGTGACTGGAGTCATGATAGGCTCTGTGAAAAACTCAAATGTATAAATGTGGCCTGTAGACTAAGGGACCAGTAAGTAGGTAGGGTCTATGTTGGAGGAGAGGTTGTGGGATAACGTTAGACCAACAATATTGATCCACGAGCAAATCAGTTCTGAGAAGCAGAGTGAAAACAAGAAATAGGGCAATATAACAGCATAACATTACCTCTTAGAACACATAAATCAGAATAACAAGGCGTAGCTAATAAATTGGTGGGATCAATAGAGATTCCAGACATTAACACTAAGTAAAAAGGTGATATCACCCATTTTGATAAGTATACATGTGACTCCAATAATTGTGAGATAAACACTTGAAACTGTATAACTAAACATAAACAGCCTAACATACGGGTAACATTTCAAGACATTCAAGTCGTGAATCCTGAACTAATCACTGAAGAACAAACCCATAATCGCATCCCACTGTGCTCTCCCATAACGGAGCAGGACTATACTTCATGACTTAGTAAGAACCCTATAGGTAGATTATGTACCCTACTCCCCAGGGTCTCTTAGTGTTAACTCTAATTCTCAAGTGATAGTTAGAATATGGCAGTAGTGGTGGATCTATTAAGCGGACTGCAAAATCTTTCAATGTTTTTTTTAATCTACCACTTCAATGATCTCTTTCAATACAGCCAGGCCCTGGAGACCAGTGGGTCCACGCACTGGCCTTTAATGGCTGACACTCGTCTAGACTGTGTGTCTATTATAAATGTATTCAGTGATTGTGCTTCTCCAGATAAATATTCTGGTTACTTCTACAGACATGAATATGGGGGATTAAAGAGTATAATTACAGACTACGCATTAGGAATCCCTGTGCGGGAGCCTACCCTATTTTGGAGATCCCACTTACCACCCCCGGGGTATGTTAGCTTAAGGATCTGGTCTTAGTTCAATGAGTGCGGGTCTGGAAATTTAAAAAATTAACATTTTGAATTAAGCAATTAAAACTCCCCTAACCATGTAGTGAGCACGTGAAACAGTATAGCTGAGCCCAAATAATAAAACAGTGTAGAAACAATTATGTGAGTATTATTAACATCAACACATATACAATGAATGATGGACTCTAAATTAACATTAAGGAGATAAACTATCAACCTAGCCCCCTCATAGCAGAGCAGGGCTATTTTCCGCAAAACCCAGGGAGAGCCCCGGGCAAGCAGAGACTGCAGCGTCCACAACAGAGAAAAATCATACTTATCAGTCTTCAGAGGACAAGCTTCTTTCTATCAAGCTCTTCCTGGCGGGTTCAAGTTCAAGATTGTGTTGTTTGGTTGAGGAAAGTCTCTGTGGCAGCTGCCTCCACTCCCCAGCTCCAGGGCCCAGAATAGGAATAGAATGTGGATGGGCTTCCTCAAGTGGGTTAAAGGTTGCTCTTTGCAGCAAAGCACTGTTGCCAGTCGACCAGTCTTTCAGTAGCTTCTGCCTCTTGGAGGGAGTGTCCGCTATATGTAGATGCCCATCTTTATGGATCAAGAGCTTGGTCGGATAGCCCCATCTGTATTTTAGGCCAAGTTGTCTGAGATGTTTTGTTATCTCTCGGAATGTGCCCCTTTTTTGAATGGTAAATTGGGACGGATCTGGGAAGATTTGGATATTAGCAAACTTATCTGGAAGGACTGGATTGAGAAACAGGGCCTTTAGGATCTGCTCTTTGCAAGTAAAAAAATGGAATCTAGCGATAACATCTCTAGGCTTCTCTACAGGAACATTTCTACCCATAGGCAGTCTTTGTACTCTGTGGATTAAAGTTTCATTTGGGTCCTTAGGTGCCTTAAGTTGCTTGCACATTTTCATAAGGAACCCTTCCAGACCTGCCAGGGCAACATCTTCAGACATACCCCTGAACCTTAAATTGTTTCGGAATGACCGGTCCTCCATGTCAGCCATTTTAGCCTCCATGGAGTTGATCATGTCTACCAGGGCATGTGAATGGTTGTTGTTCAATAGCGAGATTCTCCTGCTTTCTCTCCAAAGTTTCTATTCTCTCGCTAATAGCATTGATATCCTTTCTCAGCTCAAGCTCAGATCATTTAATAGCCTTGGTTAAAGACTCTTGGAGGGTGTTACGCCTCAATTTCTGGGTAGATACAATGTCTGTGGTGATAGCCTCCAATAGATATGCTTGGTAATGGGAGTCTTCGACTAAAGGGGTGCCCCTGATTTCAGGGGGTGTAAGGGATTCCTGACTCTCCATTGGAGTATCTGTGGAGGTTTTAGCCTTAAAGTGATCTGCCACTGATTTTTTGAATTCCGTTGAGCCTATGTTTTTTTTTCCTGACTCCCTAGGGCATGATGGAAGCTCTGTGACTAGAGAATGTACTTCCTTCCCATCTCCCCCCATCTGTACCCTTTATCAGTATGTCCTCTGGTGTCACACGTGTCCAAGGGGAGTAAATTAGTGTAGAATATAGCTCCTGACTGTAATGGCCTCTCTCAGGGGGCGTCGTTGCACCTGCAGCTCTTGTGAGCTGCTGGTGCAATGCTGAATACGGCGAGCGTATTGCTGTCCGTATTCAGCGAGGTCTGGCGGACCTGATCCGCACTCTCGGATCAGGTCCGACAGACCTTGTTAACTATGGGCCTCAGGCTACAGAGCTCCGGGCCGACAAAGCATGATCCACGATCAGCCGCTGTCCTGTAATCTGCTCTGCCCGGTATATACCTGGATTAGACGTCTTCTTTGGTGTAATGGATAACTTTTAGAAGACCAAATCAGCTGAAATAGTTATTTCTGCAGCAGAGCTCTTACTACTTGCGACCGCTCCCGCTGCTGGCAAACTCCGCCCCCCCCTTGTTAATACTAATTTATTTTTCTTAAAAAATACTACAGCACTGGGAATGGCTATTGACTTTGTACTGCTCTTCCAAAATACTACTGGACACTTCAGATTATCTACCATTACTATTCTGTATACTAATCATAATTGACCTGAGATCTATGATACTGCACCACCAGAACTTTGCATTGATTACTCTTTCTCCTCATTTTGGTTAAATGATAATTATAACGTGCTCTGGATTTTCTCGTTATTTTGTTTGGTCTTATGAGTCACATACTATATCCCAATGTTTATAATACGCTTATGTGACCAGTGACTAACTTGAACGGATGTTTCTTTTCAAAATAAGATACATTTCTAAATTGCTATGTACCTGAAAATCCAATTATCCATTTTAAAAAATAGCTTTGCTTAGGTGTAGCTAAGTAACAATATATAGTAGATCTCTGTGTGACAGACTCAATGACTTGCATAGACAATATTTGTCCGTAAGCCTGTGAATAAATACAAATCTAGGTAAGCATTTGATATTGCACAGGATAAGCAAAATGCTTTACATCGGTCACTTAACAACCAGATTTAATGATGCTGGTGTATTCTCACAGAGGCTAACAAGAGCGACATTTCAAAATAACATCCTATTGTATATGACACTTTAGCTCTGTAATGACAATATTCCGCTGATAATGAGTTTCCTCGTTATACCATGGTATTATCAGAATCTCAGCCATAAAGAGGTGGAAAACACTGCAGGCAAAAATATAATCATAAGCTTTATACACATGTGAAATGTATCTGAAATGGTATTAAAAAGCCTACACCTCGTCTCCTGTCGAAATTCTATTCTTCATTTTAACCCACCACAACTTTCTTAAGAGTTCTTTAAAGAGATTTAGACTTGCAGCCTTAGCATGGGGTGTGAGGATATGTGAGACAGCTAAGGGAATTTTAGTGAGAGCAATTTCTCTAGTTTAACTGTTTGTGAGGTCACATTCGCTAAAGGAAAGTGTAGACTTTATTTCTCTGTACACAAGACCCCTAAAGGTGGGCACATTTTATTTCTCTAGGGGAAAGAAACAAAAATGTTAGGTACGATAGTATTTGGAAAGATTGCATTCTCATTATTCTACTCATTGATTCTTTTTAATTTTTCAATGTCTTTAGGAAGACAACTTTTCTATTATATTTAACGTATTGTAATTAAAATGGGTCTAGGTTTTTAGCCATTATTTGGGTGTATTTGAAGTAGACTCATACAAATCAGTTGATTTGCTAAAATTGAAGACAGTGACAGTGTAGTATAGTCTTCTCACCTGCACCAGTTTTGTCTTTCTATGGGATAGAGGGACAGTTTCACATCTGGCTATGAGAAGTGGATCTATTTTAAGTGAAAAAAGGGCATCCTGGTATATATATAGAGCGAAATTAATGTTCTGTGGAATTGCTAAAGGCTTGAAATAAGCGCTATATACCCTGTAATGGATTTATTTGCTTGTTAGTAGATCTAATGCTCGATTTACTTTCATATTTAGTGTGCCTTCCAAAACTATGAAAGCATTTATTTTCTTGGTCTGACTTGAACAGCATTTAAGGAGCTTTAAACTGCTGTGAGCTTTTTTTATTTATAAAATCTTTTTTACATTTTTTAATTAATTTTAAATTATACAATTCAAGTATAGTGATTTATATTTTTAATTGTGAAGGGATCTATTTTAAGATTTGTGTTTTGAGTGTCAACATAGGTGTAAAGCGCTCTAACAGCTCTTATTATTTTTATTAGTTCCTTTTAAAAGAGCTGCCTCTTCATTTGTCTTCAGGTTATCACAAACTTGTTAAGCTGTTTGAAAAAATAAATCCATGTTACAGGAGCCTTAACCACAACCTTCAACAGTTGTGTAAGGTCTGCCCAATCTACTCAGGATACCCAATGTACCAAACACACAATGCAAATTGCACACTATGGGGCTGATATAACAACCCCTGAATGCAGTTGTTTTCGCGCGAGCCTTCATGCTCACCGGAAAAAGGAGTTATGAAGCAGCGGTCTTAAGACTGCTGCTTCTTAACTCGTCTGCCACCTCTGAGGCGGCAGACAGTAATCAGCCTGATCACATACGATTGGGTTGATTAACACCCTATGCTAGCGGCAAGAAATGCTTGTGTAATCATAAATGCCGACAGCGTATGCTGTCTGCATTTATCGATGTCTGTCAGCACATTGATAATTCGACCCCTGTAAGCACAACATGTTAAATGTTATATTATTTGATCTAATCTGTAAATGGCAGACGACTTGCAGATGCCAGTTCACCAAATTATATATATTTTATGCTGTTCTAATGTAAAGTGCAGGAATATGCACAAGACTAAAAAAAGTCTGACTCCCAGTCAGGCATCCATACCATGCCCACACCTCAAATCATATTTTTACAACATGGGAAAGCCATCTGGGACACAATACAAGAAACCAAAAATCTGGGATTTCCAAGGAGAATAAGGACAGCTGCCAAGTATGGAACATAATTTATGTGGAACTAGAAGAAAACCAAATAACACCTTATTTGTATTTGTTATTCACGGGTTGCTTAAAGAGGATCATATATATCATTCATCTCCTTTGCATTCTTTACAGAAAAAATCAGTACCTGGGACATTCTATTTCATAGCTTCTTCCAGACCAAATACTCCGACTGCAAAGAGGAAATTAGTGGAGAATCCTGATAGAAGGAATGTAAACAGATAAAGCACAAAAATCACAGCTCTGGTGTGAATGATCTCACCAGGAAAAAGAGAAACTGATAAGGATGAAGGGCATAACCGTGCAGGAGATGTCGGAATAAAAGTTTGTCCCATAGGAACTAGTAGACCTTGTACCCTTTACACGTTATATGAGTCTTGTATTTGCTTTTAGACGGGATACTGAGGGCACCCAAAATCATTTTAAATATTATTTAAAAAATGTAAGACATGATATATTTAGGGAAAAAAATCTATATTTTCATGTAGAGTAGTCTGTTTCATTTAAAAGCCAAGATCACCAGCTTTTTTATTACATAGAACTGTTAGTGAGGTGTTATGCATTTTTCTCTGATCTATGAAAAATGCCAAACACATTCAGGAAAGCCTTGCTCCTCCACTACAATATACATTTTACATATAAATAGTTGCTTATTATCACTGAATACTCTAGAAACACAGTAAATGAGCCACATGAAATAAGGGATCTGAGAAATATTTTCCGCCATCCCAAGCATCACAAATTCTATATAAAACCTATTAACCTCTAATTCGCAGCCCACCCACATCGCCAACACAAAATTAAAGTATTAACCCCAATCCGCTGCCCACCCACATCACCAACAATAAAATAAAGTATTAAGCCCTAAACCGCCATCCCCCCGCATCACAATTACTATAATAAACCTATTAACCCATAAATTGCCGCCCCCGAATCGCTACTACTTTAATAAACCTATTAACCCCTAAACTGCTGGCCCCCAGAATCGCTACTACTTTAATAAACCTATTAACCCTTAAACTGCTGGCCGACACATTGCTAATACTAAACTAAAACTATTAACCCCTAAACTGCTGACCCCCAACATCGCAACATACTAAATTAAACTATTAACCCCTAAACCTAACACCCCCTAGCTTTAAATTAAACTTACAATATAACTACCTTCAAATAAATTAAAACTTACCTGTGAAATTAAAAAAAAAACTAAGATTAAACTATAAATTAAAATAACATTACTATTTAAAAAAAAATAAATAAACTTAAAATAAAAAAAACAAAATTACAATATTAAAAAATCCTAACACTACGAAAAAAACCTAATATTACAAAAAAAACAAACACTAAAATTACGAAAAAAAACTAACATTACCAAAAAAACACACTAAAATTACGAAAAATAAAAAAGCACTAAGATTACAAAAATAATAAATGTAATTATCCAAAATAATAAAAATTAAACCTAATCTAATACCCCTATAGAAACAAAAAAGCCACCCCAAAATAAAAACACCCCTAAGCTAACAATAGACTATCAATAGCAATTAAAAGGGCCTTTTGTAGGGTATTGCCCTGAAGCAATCAGCTCTTTTACCCAAAAAATTACAAAGTCCCTCCTAACAGTAAACCCCCCCAACCAACCAACCCCACAAAATAAAAAACCTAAGTCTAAAAAAACTTAAGCTACCAATTGCCCCTAAAGGGGCATTAGTATGGGCATTGCCATTAAAAGGGCAATCAGCTCTTTTGCACCCATAAAAAAGCCATAATCTAAAAAAATAACCCGCCCAAACAAATTAAAAAAAACCCTAACACTAACCTTAAAAAATGTACTCAACGTTCCTGAAGTCCGGAAGTCCAGGTGGAGCAAAGTCTTCATCCAGGCGGCAAAGATCTTCTTCCAGGGTGGCACCATCTTCTATCTTCTTCCCGGAGGTGCGGAGCGGTCTTCGGCGATGTGCGGATCCAGAGCGCTGGTCCCCTTCAGTGGCAGCAGTCTTCAGCGATTTGAACAGCCAATAGGATTTAAGTAGCTCTCATCCTATTGACTGATTTGAATATTTCAGCCAATAGGAATGCAATGGTACCCCAATATAAAAGGGGTACCTTGCATTCAAGCTTTAGTGTGCGGGAGACAATTGCATGAAGAGGATTTACGTCTCTGAAGACCACCGCTGCTAAAGGGGACCAGCTCTCCAGATGATGACCAGCACTCCGGATCCGCGCATCGCCGAAGACCTCTCCGCACCTCTGGGAAGAGGATAGAAGATGGTGCCGCCCTGGAGAAGATCTTCACCATCTGGATGAAGACTTTGCTCTGCCTGGTCTTCCGTACTTCAGGAACGGTGAGTACATTTTCTGGGGTTAGTGTTAGATTTTTTTTGGGGGGGTTGGGGTTTTTTTACGGGCGCAAAAGAGCTTTAGGGGCAATGGGTAGCTTATTTTTTTAGTCTTAGATTTTTTTATTTTTGGGGGTTGGTTGAGTGGGGGGGGGTTTACTGTTAGGGGAGACTTTGTAATTTTTTGGTAAAAAAGCTGATTGCTTCAGGGCAATGCCCTACAAAAGGCCCTTTTAATGGCTATTGGTAGTTTATTGTTAGCTTAGGGTTTTTTATTTTGGGGTGGCTTTTTTGTTTTTATAGGGGTATTAGATTAGGTTTAATTTTTAATATTTTGGATAATTTCAGTTATTATTCTTTGTAATCTTAGTGTTTTATATTTTTCGTAATTTTAGTGTTTTCTTTACTTTTTGGTAATGTTAGGTTTTTTTAATTTTTCGTAAATTTAGTGTTTTTCTTCTTTTGTAATGTTAGGTTTTTTATTTTTCATAGTGTTAGGATGTTTTAATATTGCAATTTAGGTTTTTTTTGTTTTGTTTTTTAAATAGTAATGTTAGGTTAATTTATAGTTTAATCTTAGTTTTTTTTTATTTCACAGGTAAGTTTTTATTTATTTTAAGGTAGTTAGTATATTGTAACTTTAATTTAAAGTTAGGGGGTGTTAGGTTTAGGGGTTAATCGTTTAATTTAGTGTGTTGTGATGTGGGGGGACAGAAGTTTAGGGGTTAATAGGTTTATTATAGTAGTTGTGATGTGAGGGGCCGGTGGTTTAGGGGTTAATAGGTTTATATTAGTAGTTGCGATGTGGGGTGCAGGTGTTAGTTGTTTTCTTAAACTTTCTCTCTATTGATGTCTATGGGGGAAACGTGTACGAGCACGTCAAGTCAGGCCTTGACTTTTGTGCAGTATGGAGCTTAACGCACCATATTGCACAACTTGTAATGGCAGCGCTATGGAGAGTGTGATACTGTGCATTTATTTGTGTTATTTACGCACCGGGTTTAGCGCACAACTTGTAATCTTGGTGTTTGTTAGGAGCCAGTAAATGTTTTGCATGTAGATATTTATTTAGGATGATCCAGAAATTTAGAAGCTGTGTTAAAACTTTAGGAGCCATAGATCATTGACTCCTGGGATTTGTCAAGCCCTGCCTGAGGTTATATGTAATACAGGTACATATTCCCAAATCCGGGATTCCAAAATCCAAACTTATTCTGAAATCCAAATATTTTGAATGAATATTTTTTTTAAATGAAATTATCAAAAATTACAGTTTTTTCCCTGCCTGTAAGTCACAATATTTTTTGCCTAAGTCTTTGGTTTGTTTATTTTGTTCTAAAATGCAAATAATAGTCTATATTTATTTAAAACAACCACTATTACCTTTTTCATTACAATACTGTGCTATCTTTCTGAGGGTGCTATGTTTACAAAAGTATTAAAAATGATATAAAGCTACCTTTAGGTTGCATGTATAAGCCGTATTATGATATGCATATATTGGTTCCACCCCCTCTCCAAACTGTCCCATTTTAAAGTTGCAAATATTCCAAAATCTAAACTATTCCAAAATCCAAACCTTTTCATGTCCCAAGCAGTTTGGACAAAGGATTTTCTACCTGTAAAAATATACTCATCTCATTTTAGAAGAAAGCAAATGCTAAAGTAAGCCACCATCACCACTTTCTAACTGCTAGATTCATAGGAGTGGGAACTACTGTATATTGTGAAGGACAGCTCTTTATATGTAATATGTTGTCTAGAATTTATTTTAATGAATATGATCATTTGAATTACATATAAAATGCAGAGGCTTCAAGAAAGGCCGGAAGTTATGTCACAGGACGTGACGCAAGAGAGCAATGTGCGGACATGAACGCTGAACAGAGGTTCGGAACATCGTGTCAGCAGGCAAAGGAGATCTAAGCCATAGCAGGGGGAGAGGCTCGAGCGAGACCCAAAAATCAACCGCAAGTTATTCACACATGCTGCCTGCTGGGGAAATCATATGCTCTTGGCGGGGGTTCCTGACTGAGAAACACCACAAGACCTCATGGCAAGGACGCTAAACAAGCAATACAACTGAGGCTTGGTCCGGTAATCTCTAACAAAGGCCGTTTTGGCCAAAGACATTTGTTTTTGCTCAAATAGCCTCTTTTCTTTTTTTTTTTTTTAAATATTTTTATTTGAGAAAATTTCACAGATAACAGAAACATCAAAAGCATGCAACATCTTCGGTAATACAGGACTGACAGATGTGATAACCCGTACTAAATCAATGGTCTCTATACAAATGATTCTAGACTGTTGCAAGACAAATCAAACTTTTCTCATTTTCAGACAAAAAAAACATATGTTGGTATATACTTGTGTACAAAGGTAAAATATAAAGTTACTCTCATAGGTCAGGTTATAATGGATAGAGGATAAGGGAGAGAGAGGGAGGGATCTGAATAAGAGAAAAGGAATGATAGAACAGCTACTAATGTGTAGGGGGGGAAGGGGACGATTAAAGCCTGTTCTACTTTATGACTCTTCAGCAAGGGAATTTTTCCCACCAGGATGTCCATTTCTCATAAAAAAAAGTCAAGTTTGTCTAGAGCTGAATGCGAGTATGCTTCCATCTTTGAAAGAAAATTGACTGTGGTTAAGATCTGGGGGATGGTGGGGGGGGCTGGATTGTTTCCAAGCTTTCGCAATTTCTAATTTAGTGGACATTAGAATGTAGATAGTTAGAGCTTTACGTGCCGGGGGAAGGGTTGGAAAGTCCAAATGAAGCAGGCAAGTTTGGGGACTTAGTTTAGAGGAGATACCTAAGGCGCGTAAAAGATCTGAAATCTGTAACCAAACTGAGGTGATCTTAGGGCAGAACCACCAGATGTGTGCTTGAGTACCCAATTGTCTGCAGCCCCTCCAACAAGTAGGGGAGTGTGAGTCATATATCTTGTGGAGCGTAACCGGTACTAAATGCCACTGTACTGTAAGCTTGTAATGTAATTCCCAGAGGGATGAGCAATGTAGTAGTTTTTTAGTATACTTAAGTTCTCTATACCAGGAGTCAGCGTCGGCAGCAAAGTTTAGCTCGGTCTCCCAAGCAATATATTGTGAAATTTTGTGTTGTGAGGAAGGAGCAAGTAAAATCTCGTAATGAAACGATAAAGTCCCCTTTATTTTGTGGGGTTGTGACCATTTCCGTTCCCATATTGTAGCAGATCTGAGATTCTTTTTAGAAAATCCCCATGATCTCACTATGGAGCAAAAGCGGAATGTCTCGAATTTCATAGGTGTCGGAATCTGAAATCTATTACAAATCACAGAATGGGATAAACCGTTAGATTGATCATACATATCTGCGATATGATCTGTACCAATGGAGGTCCAATTTGAAATATGTGAATTGGGAAGGCAGAAGAGGACACTAACTATAGATTGTCTCGGGGGGCTATCAAATTTAGATGCCTCACCTGCTCCCAGAAACGTAGGGTGTCTAAAATTACCGGATGTGTGGTGAGGAGGCTTTTCCAGTAATGAGACGGAACCCAAGGCAGATCTACTAAGCGTAGGCCTGAGGGAAGGAGTGATTGCTCTGCTCCCCTCCAAGAGGCTGGGTTTTCCCAGTGGCCCCACTCCGTGAGGTGAGTTAGACGGGCTGCTTGATAGTATAGGATAACGTTTGGCATACTTAATCCGCCTCTGTCACTAGGTCTCTGAAGAGTTTGTCTCAAAGTTTGGGGTTTCTTATCTTTCCAAACATAGCAGGTGATAAGGCTTTGAAGTTTATTAAGGATAGGCCTAGGAACATTAATTGGGATCGTGCGAAATAGATAGGTGATCTTCGGTATGAAAGACATTTTAATAGCCGCGATCCTCCCTGTCCAAGAGATTTCCCGGTAGTCCCAGGAGTCCAGCAACTTTTTCCATTCTGGGAGCCTCTCTGCAAAATTTTTGGAAATGACTGAAGTGACATTTGGGGAGAGGTGAACACCCAACAGCTTAAGGGAACAGGGAGACCATTAAAATTTGTATTTACTCTGTAGAGCGAGAAGGTCCTGTGCAGACATGTTGATATAAAGTGCCTCGGTTTTAGATAAGTTAAGTTTGTAATAGCTAAGGGTGTTGAACTTGGAGATGATCTTAAACACAGCTGGAAGCGACCTAGATGGGTTCGTAAGGAGTAACGTTACATCGTCTGCGTATAGGGAAATGGTGTGTTGGAGCGCCCCCATCGGAAAACAAAAAATATTTGGGTCTGATCTATTAGCCTGTGCGAGTGGTTCGATGGAGAGGGCAAACAAGAGTGGGGAGAGAGGGCAACCCTGTCTCGTTCCGTTTGATATGCCGAAGCTATTGGATCAAAATCCTACTCCCTTGACCCTGGCGGTCGGATAAGAGTAGAGGGCTTGAACCGCTATAATAAATTTCTCCGGGATCCCAAATACACGCAGGGTTTCCCATAAATACTCCCACCTCACCCTGTCAAAGGCTTTCTCAGCGTCCAGTGACATGGCTAACGTGGGGGTATCTCCTTTTGCACTTTCAAACAATATGTCTAACACTCGCCGTGTGGCATCTGGGCCTTCCCTTTGAGGTATGAATCCAACTTGGTCCGGGTGAACCAAGGTGGAGATAATTCGAGCGAGGCGGTTTGCTAAGATCTTTGCGTATATTTTGGTATCTATGTTGAGGAGCGAAATCGGGCGATAACTCCTGCATTCTTGCGGGTCCTTACCTGGTTTTGGTATGGTAGTGATTGAGGCCTCTAGGAATTCGCGACGGAAACTACCCTTGTTCTGTACTTCATTAAAGACTCTACAAAGAATTGTAGAAATCTGGGGCAAATAAGCTTTATAGAATTGGCTTGTAAAACTATCCGGACCTGGAGATTTAGCTACTTTGAGGTCTCTGATGCCTAAGGAAACCTCCTCAAGAGTAATTGGGGATGTCAATGCTGCCTTTTCCGATTGATCTAATTGAGGGAGATTTAGAGTGTCTAGATATCTGCGCGTGCTGTCTGGGTCGAGAGTCACCGTAGGATCCGAGGATCTTAAATTATAGAGACGGTGATAGAAGTTCTTAAAAGTTTCGCCTATGGCTGAGGGGGACATTACCTGTCCGGAGCCAAGATTAATAGAAGATATTTTGGCTTGTGCTGTCCTATTTCTCAGTTTCTTAGCCAGTAATGTAGAAGCTTTATTACTATTATGGTAATAAACTTGTTTGAGTCTTTCTAGAGCAGATTGTGTTTTATTGACTTCTAGATCCTTTATCTGCCTAGTAATCTCGGAAATTTGAGAGTTTATTGACGCAGAGTAAGTGGAAGAGAGTTCGAGCTTCAGAGTTCTGAGTTGGCAGTTAAGAGACGCAAGCGAGGCTCCCTGAGCCTTCTTGATATGGGAGGCCTTTTCAATAAAGAAACCCCTGAGATATGCCTTCAGGGTGGCCCAGACCACTTCTTCTGAGAGTGGAGGAGTACGATTTACTCTGAGAAATTCGGTAATTACTGCTAAAGTTTCAACCTTAATCGTGGGGGAAGTAACGAGGAAATCCCTGAGGCGCCAGGAGATGCCCGTTAGGTAGGGAGAGGGATCGCCTAGATTCATCGTCACGGAATCGTGGTCCGACCACGAGACTGCTGCGATCTTCGCATCAGATACCGTATCTAAATGGTGGGGGCGTAAAAAAAAAAATCGATTCTAGAATGGGATTTATGGGGGGCTGAATAGAAAGTAAATTCCCTTTTGTTAGGATGTACTGCTCTCCATACGTCATTCAGGTCATACTGCTTAAATAAGTTTTGGAAGGCTGCTGATAGGGGGTGTAACACCCTCTCCAATGTGGAGTTTAAACAGAATTTGATCTTTAAGAACAACTGTATTGCATGGCATAGGCTATGTACTATTATAAATATAAATTTTGCCGTTTTGCCCTTTTTAACAATTAAAGGTAAGCCAGAATTTCCGGAGGGAAATACGGGTAACAGATTCAATGCCTGGGAATATAAGGGCATCTTATTTATGTATCAGTTAATATATTTTCAAAGCAATGAAGTTAAGACTTTTGAGGATTGTAAAATGGAATTTAATCTTGAGAACAAACTGATTTTTTTCATACTTATAGATAAGGCATTATCTTGCCTGTCTGCTTAAACTGAGCAACACTGATTGGATGGGTAACACTTTTAATATAGTGTTTATAGTGTTTTTAACAGAAAGAATTTGTTAATTTTTATATAGATACAAAAAGAATTAACTGGCACTAGTATCTTGTAAACTAAGGCCTAGATTTGGAGTTTGGCGGTAGATGGGCTGTTAACGCTCCGCGGGCTTTTTTCTGGCCGCACCATAAAATTAACTCTGGTATCGAGAGTTCAAAAAAATGCTGCGTTAGGCTCCAAAAAAGGAGCGTAGAGCATTTTTACCGCAAATGCAACTCTCGATACCAGAGTTGCTTACGGACGCGGCCAGCCTCAAAAACGTGCTCGTGCACGATTCTCCCATAGGAAACAATGGGGCTGTTTGAGCTGAAAAAAAACCTAACACCTGCAAAAAAGCAGCGTTCAGCTCCTAACGCAGCCCCATTGTTTCCTATGGGGAAACACTTCCTACGTCTGCACCTAACACTCTAACATGTACCCCGAGTCTAAACACCCCTACCCTTACACTTATTAACCCCTAATCTGCCGCCCCCGCTATCGCTGACCCCTGCATTATATTATTAACCCCTAATCTTCCGCTCCGTAAACCGCCGCAACTTACATTATCCCTATGTACCCCTAATCTGCTGCCCCTAACACAGCCGACCCCTATATTATATTTATTAACCCCTAACCTGCCCCCCACAACGTCGCCGCCAGCTACTTACAATAATTAACCCCTAATCTGCCGAGCGGACCTGAGCGCTACTATAATAAAGTTATTAACCCCTAATCCGCCTCACTAACCCTATCATAAATAGTATTAACCCCTAATCTGCCCTCCCTAACATCGCCGACACCTAACTTCAATTATTAACCCCTAATCTGACGACCGGAGCTCATCGCTACTATAATAAATGGATTAACCCCTAAAGCTAAGTCTAACCCTAACACTAACACCCCCCTAACTTAAATATAATTTAAATCTAACGAAATTAATTAACTCTTATTAAATAAATTATTCCTATTTAAAGCTAAATACTTACCTGTAAAATACATCCTAATATAGCTACAATATAAATTATAATTATATTGTAGCTATTTTAGGATTAATATTTATTTTACAGGCAACTTGGTAATTATTTTAACCAGGTACAATAGCTATTAAATAGTTAAGAACTATTTAATAGTTACCTAGTTAAAATAATAACAAAATTACCTGTAAAATAAATCCTAACCTAAGTTATAATTAAACCTAACACTACCCTATCAATAAATTAATTAAATAAAATACCTACAATTACCTACAATTAACCTAACACTACACTATCAATAAATAAATTAAATACAATTGCTACAAATAACTACAATTACATAAACTAACTAAAGTACCAAAAATAAAAAAGAACTAAGTTACAAAAAATAAAAAAATATTTACAAACATAAGAAAAATATTACAACAATTTTAAACTAATTACACCTACTCTAAGCCCCCTAATAAAATAACAAAGACCCCTAAAATAAAAAAATGCCCTACCCTATTCTAAATTAATAGAGTTAAAAGCTCTTTTACCTTACCAGCCCTGAACAGGGACCTTTTCGGGGCATGCCCCAAGAAAATCAGCTCTTTTGCCTGTAAAAAAAAACATACAATACCCCCCCCAACATTACAACCCACCACCCACATACCCCTAATCTAACCCAAACCCCCCTTAAATAAACCTAACACTAAGCCCCTGAAGATCTTCCTACCTTGTCTTCACCATCCAGGTATCACCGATCCGTCCTGGCATCCGGTGCTGAAGAGGTCCAGAAGAGGCTCCAAAGTCTTCCTCCTATCCGGCAAGAAGAGGACATCCGGACCGGCAAACATCTTCTCCAAGCGGCATCTTCGATCTTCTTCCATCCGGTGCGGAGCGGGTCCATCTTGAAGCAGCCGACGCGGATCCATCCTCTTCTTCCGGCGTCTCCCGACGAATGACGGTTCCTTTAAGGGACGTCATCCAAGATGGCGTCCCTCGAATTCCGATTGGCTGATAGTATTCTATCAGCCAATCGGAATTAAGGTAGGAATATTCTGATTGGCTGATGGAATCAGCCAATCAGAATCAAGTTCAATCCTATTGGCTGATCCAATCAGCCAATCAGATTGAGCTCGCATTCTATTGGTTGATCGGAACAGCCAATAGAATGCGAGCTCAATCTGATTGGCTCAATCTTATTGATAGTGTAGTGTTAGGTTTTATTGTAGGTAATTGTAGGTATTTTATTTAATTAATTTATTGATAGGGTAGTGTTAGGTTTAATTATAACTTAGGTTAGGACTTATTTTACAGGTAATTTTGTTATTATTTTAACTAGGTAACTATTAAATAGTTCTTAACTATTTAATAGCTATTGTACCTGGTTAAAATAATTACAAAGTTACCTGTAATATAAATATTAATCCTAAAATAGCTACAATGTAATTATAATTTATATTGTAGCTATATTAGGATTTTTTTTACAGGTAAGTATTTAGCTTTAAATAGGAATAATTTATTTAATAAGAGTTAATTAATTTCGTTAGATTAAAATTATATTTAATTTAGGGGGGTGTTAGTGTTAGGGTTAGACTTAGCTTTAGGGGTTAATCCATTTATTATAGTAGCGGTGAGCTCCGGTCGTCAGATTAGGGGTTAATAATTGAAGTTAGGTGTCGGCGATGTTAGGGAGGGCAGATTAGGGGTTAATACTATTTATGATAGGGTTAGTGAGGCGGATTAGGGGTTAATAACTTTATTATAGTAGCGCTCAGGTCCGCTCGGCAGATTAGGGGTTAATAAGTGTAGGCAGGTGTCGGCGACGTTGAGGGGGGCAGATTAGGGGTTAATAAATATAATATAGGGGTCGGCGGTGTTAGGGGCAGCAGATTAGGGGTACATAAGGATAACGTAGGTTGCGGTTGGCAGATTAGGGGTTAAAAAAATGTAATCGAGTTGCGGCGATGTGGGGGGACCTCGGTTTAGGGGTGCATAGGTAGTTTATGGGTGTTAGTGTACTTTAGGGTATAGTAGTTAAGAGCTTTATGAACCGGCGTTAGCCCAGAAAGCTCTTAACTCCTGCTATTTTCCTGCGGCTGGAGTTTTGTCGTTAGAGCTCTAACGCTCACTTCAGAAACGACTCTAAATACCGGCGTTAGGAAGATCCCATTGAAAAGATAGGATACGCAATTGACGTAAGGGGATCTGCGGTATGGAAAAGTCGCGGCTGAAAAGTGAGCGTTAGACCCTTTAATCACTGACTCCAAATACCGGCGGTAGCCTAAAACCAGCGTTAGGAGCCTCTAACGCTGGTTTTCACGGCTAACGCCGAACTCTAAATCTAGGCCTAAGGAAATAATGAACTGAATCAAGGATTACAGGCTGGTGCTACTAGTAAAAAACAATTGTGAAGAACCCAAAGAAGGGGTTAATATTAGCACTCTTTCCTACACACACAGGAATGTGCGGTAATAAGGTAAATATAATACAATATTTAATTATCAACATTAATTAAAAAGTAACTTTTAATTACTAGTTACATTAAAATAAGAGAAAAACTTCTCAGAAAAATACACCAATTACAAGCCAAATACGAACGGAAAATAACATGCTGTGACACCGCTCTGTTTCCTGGCCGATATCAGCTTGTCGTCGGCATCGGGTGTCAGGGGTGATAGGCATGTAAACAGTAGAATAGAATAAAAATAGTGCACAGAAGTACACTATAACACCCAAAAACGCGTTTCGGCCTGGTATACGGCCTTGCTCAATTTGAAATTCGGACAAACCGAAGCCCGGGTGCCACCCCTAAAAATACCATATGACAGGTTAAACACCAACCAATCCCAGGTCTGTTTTCTAAACATAGACGTAAATACATGCCCTCTACTGATAGGTGGCAGCTTACTGATACAGATAAAAAGGGGAGGGGCTGACCCGACCTGTCAGATCAATGTAAATAGTACCGATGATCACACATTCATCCTCGTAAACATTGTTGCAGTGTACAGGTTATGATATTGGACACTATGATTACTCATTCACAGGCAGGGTGTCAAAGGCTTAATTTATAATGGTATAAATAATTAAATGATAAAGAAGTATGTAAGTGTCCTACGTGTGGCAAGTACTTATATAAGTACATCAATACGATCCAGGCATATTGCGCCAGAAGGTCTAATATGTTAACCACTTATATGAGCAATGGATTACTTAATGAGTACGTTAAATATGTAGTTTAATTAGAGTCCCATAATTGCGATCGGTATAGGAATCAGAAAACAGGCTAGGGATATAATAATGAAGTATGGTCATAACTAGCTATAGTATTGGGCAGCACAGATAAAATGGGTACTATGATAGTGGCTGTCGGTTTTCTATATACTTAACCTTTCATATGGTATTTTAAGGGGTGGCACCCGGGCTTTGGTTTGTCCGAATTTCACATTGAGAAAGGCTGTATACGAGGCCGAAATGCGTTTGTGTTTTATAGTGTACTTCTATGCACTATTTTTATTCTATTCTACTGTTTACATGCCTATCACCCCTGACACCTGATGCCGACGACAAGCTGATATCGTCCAGGAAACGGGAGGGTGTCACAACTGAGTTATTTTCAGTCTGTATTTGGCTTGTAATTGGTGTAATTTTTGGAGAAGTTTTTCTCTTTTTTTTTAACAATTTTTATTGAAGTCTCAAATCAATATTACAAGCAGGCAGGGTTTGCCCATGTACCAGAGTAATAGAAACATAAAACATATATTAACAGATCAAGGATATTGTATACATTTACATATCTGTGGCCCCCTGCATTAGTGAGAACAGATTAAGTTGGGTGAGCACTAGGGCTACCCCAGTAGTTTAGGGGGTAGTATCTAGAGTTGTGACTATCTGTGATTGGAGTCTACCAATAGGGGTATATATGAAGAAGTAAAATCGTCCAACGAGTTCCATTACTGTCTGTTGAGCTGGACTGGGCAAAAGCAAACAGGACTTCTTTTTTATTCTATTTTGTAAATTAAATGTAAACATATAAAAATTCTCCCCCTAGTATGTGAAGGGTCCCTCTTGGACCTAGGGAATCTAGTGAGAGTAAAATCTGGGGGGGGGGGAGCTTATAGGTTGGTCAGTCTTGGGTCAAAGTGAGAAGAAGGGGAAAAAGAGCACAGCTGGGAAGAGCCGCTCTTATTAGAAAAGAGGGGAAGGGAAGGGGGGGACGGAGCTATCTGCGGTAGCCAGATTAGTATTAAGGGCGAACTGAACTGTTGAGGGCATTCTGTTACGAGAGAAAGGGAGAGTTCTCCGTGGGGGTGTATATCACAACATTGGTAAATTTTTACATCATATAGAATGGGGAAGCTTTCTAACTTAAACATGGGGTCAATTTCCCTGCTGTTTTAACCAACTCCTAAGGTGTGAGAAGAGCAGCAGTAGGGCCCTGTAGATTAATCATAGTAGATTAATCATAGTGCATCAAATCTTATATATAACATAGAGCCAACAGTATAGAGGTTAAGGAGCTTCTCCTCCATTTGGCAGTCCAATTTGTATAAACAAATGTGTAGAGACCAGGTTTTTATTATATAGCAGACATTCTGTTTCTCTGTTCATTTAAAAAATATGGGAAATACACTTTATTAATAAATATAGTGAATCTTATTACTAGTAGATTGGTGTTGAAATATTGGAACTCTGCTAGAAAGCCAAAATTTACAGAACTTAAATCTAATGTGTTGAATCAGTTATGGTTAGAACAAGTTGACACACTTATGTTCTCTAGACCAGGGGTCGCCAACCTTTCAGACCTCAGGGATCACTAAACTCACAATTTTGAATCCCGTGGACCACTAACATGATTTTTTTTAGCTTTGAGAACGGCATTCAGCCGAAACATGTCAGCTGTGTGAGCTGACTCTTTTTTAGGACATATCATCCTGTTATTCTTTTTAATCCTTTTTGTTTTAAGGATTTACAAATAAAGAAAAACAGAATTTATGCTTACCTGATAAATTACTTTCTCCAACGGTGTGTCCGGTCCACGGCGTCATCCTTACTTGTGGGATATTCTCCTCCCCAACAGGAAATGGCAAAGAGCCCAGCAAAGCTGGCCATATAGTCCCTCCTAGGCTCCGCCTACCCCAGTCATTCGACCGACGGACAGGAGGAAATATATATAGGAGAAACCATATGGTAACGTGGTGACTGTAGTTAGAGAAAATAATTCATCAGACCTGATTAAAAAACCAGGGCGGGCCGTGGACCGGACACACCGTTGGAGAAAGTAATTTATCAGGTAAGCATAAATTCTGTTTTCTCCAACATAGGTGTGTCCGGTCCACGGCGTCATCCTTACTTGTGGGAACCAATACCAAAGCTTTAGGACACGGATGAAGGGAGGGAGCAAATCAGGTCACCCAAACGGAAGGCACCACGGATTGCAAAACCTTTCTCCCAAAAATAGCCTCCGAAGAAGCAAAAGTATATAATTTAAAAAATTTGGTCAACAGGAACCTCATTCTTGAAGGCCCATGTGGAAGCCACAGCCCTAGTGGAGTGAGCTGTGATACTTTCAGGAGGCTGCCGTCCGGCAGTCTCAAAAGCCAATCTGATGATGCTTTTAAACCAAAAGGAAAGAGAGGTAGAAGTTGCTTTTTTACCTCTCCTTTAACCAGAATAAACAACAAACAAAGAAGATGTTTGTCTAAAATCTTCAGTAGCCTCTAAATAGAATTTTAGAGCACGGACAATGTCCAAATTGTGTAACAAACGTTCCTTCTATGAAACTGGATTCGGACACAAAGAAGGTACAACTATCTCCTGGTTAATATTTTTGTTGGAAACAACCTTCGGAAGAAAACCAGGCTCAGTACGTAAAACCACCTTATCTGCATGGACCAGATAGGGCGGAGAACACTGCAGAGCAGATAACTCAGAAACTCTTCTAGCGGAAGAAATTGCAACCTAAAACAAAACTTTCCAAGATAATAACTTAATATCTACGGAATATAAGGGTTCAAACGGAACCCCTTGAAGAACTGAAAGAACTAGATTAAGACTCCAGGGAAGAGTCAAAGGTCTGTAAACAGGCTTGATTCTAACCAGAGCCTGAACAAACGCTTAAACGTCTGGCACAGCTGCCAGCCTTTTGTGAAGTAAAACAGATAAAGCAGAGATCTGTCCCTTCAGAGAACTCACAGAAAATCCTTTCTCCAAACCTTCTTGTAGAAAGGAAAGAATCTTAGGAATTTTTATCTTGTTCCATGGGAATCCTTTAGATTCACACCAACAGATATATTTTTTCCATATATTATGGTAAATTTTTCTAGTTACAGGCTTTCTAGCCTGAATAAGAGTATCTATTACAGAATCTGAAAACCCACGCTTTGATAAAATCAAGCGTTCAAACTCCAAGCAGTCAGTTGGAGAAAAACCAGATTCGGATGTTCGAATGGACCCTGAATAAGAAGGTCCTGTCTCAAAGGTAGCTTCCATGGTGGAGCCGATGACACATTCACCAGGTCTGCATACCAAGTCCTGCGTGGCCACACAGGAACTATCAAGATCACCAAAGCCCTCTCCAGATTGATCCTGGCTACCAGCCTGGGAATGAGAGGAAACGGTGGGAATACATAAGCTAGGTTGAAGATCCAAGGTGCTACTATTGTATCCAATAGAGTCGCCTTGGGATCCCTGGATTTGGACCCGTAACAAGGGACCATGAAGTTCTGACGAGAGGCCATCAGAACCATGTCTGGAATGCCCCATAATTGAGTTATTTGGGCAAAGATTTCCAGATGGAGTTCCCACTGCCCCGGATGCTCCTCCATCGCCAGGGAATTCATTGTTACCCCCTGATGGTTGATATATGTAACAGTCGTCATGATGTCTGATTGAAACCTTATGAATTTGGCCTTTGCTAGTCGAGGCCAAGCCTTGAGAGCATTGAATATCGCTCTCAGTTCCATTATGTTTATCGGGAGAAGAGAGTCTTCCCGAAACCATAGACCCTGAGCTTTCAGGGGTTCCCAGACCGCGCCCCAGCCCACCAGACTGGCGTCGGTCGTGACAATGACCTACTCTGGTCTGTGGAAGCTCATTCCCTGTGACAGGTTGTCCAGGGTCAGCCACCAACGGAGTGAATCTCTGGTTATTTGATCTACTTGTATCGTCGGAGACAAGTCTGTATAATCCCCATTCCACTGTCTGAGCATGCACAGGTGTAATGGTCTTAGATGAATTCGTGCAAAAGGAACTATGTCCATTGCCGCAACCATCAAACCTATTACTTCCATGCACTGCACTATGGAAGGAAGAAGAACAGAATGAAGTACCTGACAAGAGCTTAGAAGTTTTGATTTTCTGGCCTCTGTCAGAAAAACCTTCATTACTAAGGAAACTATTATTGTTCCCAAGAAGGGAACTCTTGTTGACGGGGACAGAGAACTTTTTTCTATGTTCACTTTCCACCTGTGAGATCTGAGAAAGGCTAGGACAATGTCCGTATGAGCCCTTGCTTTTGACAGAGACGACACTTGAATCAGGATGTCGTCCAAGTAAGGTACTACTGCAATGCCCCTTGGTCTTAGCACCGCTAGAAGGGACCCTAGTACCCTTGTGAAAATCCTTGGAGCAGTGGCTAATCCGAATGGAAGTGCCACAAACTGGTAATGCTTGTCCAGAAAGGCGAACCTTAGGAACCGAAAATGTTCCTTGTGGATAGGAATACGTAGGTACGCATCCTTTAAGTCCACCGTGGTCATGAATTGACCTTCCTGGATGGTAGGAAGGATCGTTCGAATGGTTTCCATTTTGAACGATGAAACCCTTAGAAACTTGTTTAGAATCTTGAGATCTAAAATAGGTCTGAATGTTCCCTCTTTTTTGGGAATTATGAACAGGTTGGAGTAAAAACCCATCCCTTGTTCTCCTAATGGCACAGGATGAATCACTCCCATGCTTAACAGGTCTTCTACACAGTGTAAGAATACCTGTTCGAAGATAATTGAGACCCGTGGAACCTTCCCCTTGGGGGTAGTTCCCTGAATTCCAGGAGATAACCTTGAGAAACTATTTCTAGCGCCCAAGGATCCTGAACATCTCTTGCCCCATCCTGAGCGAAGAGAGAAAGTCTGCCCCCCACCAGATCCTTCCCAGATCGGGGGCCAACACTTCATGCTGTTTTGGTAGCAGTGGCAGGTGACTTGGCCTGCTTACCCTTGTTCCAGCCTTGCATCGGCCTCCAGGCTGGCTTGGTTTGAGAAGTATTACCCTCTTGCTTAGAGGGTGTAGAATTTGAGGCTGGTCCGTTTCTGCGAAAGAGACGAAAATTTGGCTTATTTTTAGCCTTAAAAGACCTATCCAGAGGAAGGGCGTGGCCCTTTCCCCCAGTGATGTCTGAAATAATCTCTTTCAAGTCAGGGCCAAACAGTGTTTTACCCTTGAAAGGGATGTTAAGCAAAAGCGCTCTGCGCGCCACGATAGCAAACCCTGAATTATTCGCCGCTAATCTAGCTAATTGCAAAGCGGCATCTAAAATAAAAGAGTTAGCCAATTTAAGAGCTTGAACTCTGTCCAAAACCTCCTCGTACGAAGATTCTTTATTGAGCGACTTTTCTAGTTCTTCGAACCAGAAACACGCAGCTGTAGTGACAGGAACAATGCATGAAATTGGTTGTAGAAGGTAACCTTGCTGAACAAACATCTTTTTAAGCAAACCCTCTAACCTTTAATCCATAGGATCTTGAAAGCACAACTATCTTCTATAGGAATAGAAGTGCGTTTGTTTAGAGTAGAAACCGCCCCCTCGACCTTGGGGACTGTATGCTATAAGTCCTTTCTGGGGTCGACTATAGGAAATAATTTCTTAAATATAGGGGGAGGACAAAAGGTATGCCGGGCCTTTCCCACTCCTTATTTACTATGTCCGCCACCCGCTTGGGTATAGGAAAAACATCGGGGGGCACCGGAACCTCTAGGAACTTGTCCATCTTACCTAATTTCTCTGGAATGACCAAATTGTCACAATCATCTAGAGTAGATAATACCTCCTTAAGTAGTGCGTGGAGATGTTGTAATTTAAATTTAAAAGTTACAATATCAGGTTCTGCTTGTTGAGAAATTTTCCCTCAATCTGAAATTTCTCCCTCAGACAAAACCTCCCTCCTGGCCCCTTCAGATAGGTGTGAGGGTATGTCAGAACAGATATCATCAGCGTCCTCTTGCTCTTCAGTGTTTAAAACAGAGCAATCACGCTTTCTCTGATAAGTAGGCATTTTGGAAAAAATGCATGCAATAGAATTATCCATTACAGCCATTAATTGTTGTATGGTAATAAGTATTGGCGCACTAGATGTACTAGGGGCCTCTTGTGTGGGCAAAACTGGTGTAGACACAGAAGGGGATGATGCAGTACCATGCTTACTCCCCTCATTAGAGGAATCATCTTGGGCAATATCATATCTATGGCATTATTATCCCTACTTTGTTTGGACATTATGACACAAATATATCACATATATTTAAATGGGGAGACACATTGGCTTTCATACATATAGAACATCGTTATCTGATGGTTCAGACATGTTAAACAGGCTTAAACTTGTCAACAAAGCACAAAAAACGTTTTACAATAAAACCGTTACTGTCCCTTTAAATTTTAAACTGAACACACTTTATTACTGAATATGTGAAAAAGTATGAAGGAATTGTTCAAAATTCACCAAAATTTCACCACAGTAACTTAAAGCCTTAAAAGTATTGCACACCAAATTTGAAAGCTTTAACCCTTAAAATAACGGAACCGGAGCCGTTTTTACATTTAACCCCTATACAGTCCCAGGTATCTGCTTTGCTGAGACCCAACCAAGCCCAGAGGGGAATACGATACCAAATGATGCCTTCTATAAGCTTTTTCAGTGGTTCTTAGCTCCTCACACATGCATCTGCATGCCATGCTTTCCAAAAACAACTGCGCATTAGAGGTGCGAAAATGAGGCTCTGTCTATGACTAGAAAAGGCCCCCAGTGAAAAAGGTGTCCAATACAGTGCCTGCCGTTTTTATTAAAACAATCCCCAAGATTTAACAACTATTAAAAGTAATAATCTGCCAAATATACTTAGTAAAGTAATCGTTTTAGCCCAGAAAAATGTCTACCAGTTTTTTAAGCCCTAATGAAGCCCTTTATTCTTTTACTTAAACTAAGAAAACGGCTTACCGGTTCCCATAGGGAAAATGACAGCTTCCAGCATTACCGAGTCTTGTTAGAAATGTGTCATACCTCAAGCAGCAAAGTCTGCCCACTGTTTCCCCCAACTGAAGTTACTTCATCTCAACAGTCCTGTGTGGAAACAGCTATCGATTTTAGTAACGGTTGCTAAAATCATTTTCCTCTTACAAACAGAAATCTTCATCTCTTTTCTGTTTCAGAGTAAATAGTACATACCAGCACTATTTTAAAATAACAAACTCTTGATTGAAGAACAAAAACTACATTTAAACACCAAAAAACTCTAAGCCATCTCCGTGGAGATGTTGCCTGTGCAACGGCAAAGAGAATGACTGGGGTAGGCGGAGCCTAGGAGGGACTATATGGCCAGCTTTGCTGGGCTCTTTGCCATTTCCTGTTGGGGAGGAGAATATCCCACAAGTAAGGATGACGCCGTGGACCGGACACACCTATGTTGGAGAAATTATGTTTTAAATTGTCGGTGCTCCATCCAATCCTTTCTTTGTTTTGCTATGATTTTTTTTTACACACACATACTATACATAGCTAGTATAACCATATTTAAGTTTACATTATGTATATATTTACACATTTTTAAGAATTATTTTTTTGAATTAACGAACTGAATGACAGAACTTAGAGAATACTTTCAAATGACAGATAAAAGAGGAGTGCCAACTTTTGAGCTGGAAACAGAAAGGCAGAAAGTAGGGAAAAATGATTTATGTTTAAAAGGACCACAATACTTCCAAGTTACCTCCCCAGTTAGGAATTATTCAAAACTACTTATGATCATGGACAGACATTGGAGTCATAAATTAAGTTTATATCAGATAGCTCTCAATATGGATGTGAGCTAACCATGACTGATGTTACTGGCAATTACTATAATACTGGTGGGATATGGCTGATCTGCTGGATGGCAATTACTGGAATTCTGGTGGAATGGCTTTGTGCTCTAGAAAATTATTAGAATGAAAAATATATAATTTAAAAAAAAGAAGAAGATGGCGGGGAGGAAGACAAACAGTGATGTAAGTCCATCTAAAGGAATTGGGAAAACTACTACAAAGAGACAGGTAAAGGGAAGCAAATACATTAAATATAAGAGAATTATTTTTATTTTTTTAAGATTTTCTTTTTTTATATACTTTAATTCCAATATTTCAAGCCAAGACTATACCAACCTCTACTGACTTTAGAACGGAAGCATTTTTCTCTGAGCAGCGCGCCGGGCGGGAGGAGTTAAAAATACAATCTAGCTACGCAAGTTGCGCAGTACTACGCAACGTGCGTAGGGATATTGAAATTTAACTTCTTCATTGGTTTTCACTGATGGTCCAGCCAGGCACTGTAGGGAGTTGCGGCGCCGGCGGGGGTGACACCATCAGAGGAGATTAATTCCTGCTTGGTGGGTTCAAGGACCACCAACATCTTGGTCCATGGACCACTGGTTTGGCGACTGCTGCTCTAGACAAGGAGCTGAAAAGTTTGTAGATAAATGGGAAATGCTGGTCACCTAATTAGATCCTCAATTACAAAAACAAATTATATATCCGTTAAGAAACCAGATTTTTATGCTTGAAGCCAATATTGGTGGAGAATGGCTAATATTCTAACAATTGTTATTTGTTGGGTTGGAGGGGAGAGAGAGACATTTTTTTTATAGAGTTTATAATCACAGGAGTAGTACGGTTTGCAATTGTATTTTATATAATAATAGAAAATTAGCAACAATGAAGAAACGGTTATTATATTGTAATCATTTATTTTTTATCTTTTTAAAATATAAAATGTAAAATTCTAACAGGGTGGATGTAAGATGGTAGAGATATACGTTTTAGTTTAATTGGTCGATTTGTATATGCTATGTATTCTCCCTTACCTTGACCTGCGTGGCACTAAATTTATTTTTTGCGTTTTGTACACTTTGCCGGCTCTAAATAAATATATATATATTAAAAAAAAATGCAGAGGCTTCACTAACTGGATAGATAAATATTTCTATTCCCATATGGCTATGGTTACATCTTTAGAAACATTCCATGAGTAGGCAGGCTGGCAGTAACTTGTCATTTTATACTCAGTCTAATGTCATCACCCAAGTGAACACATCAGTTGACAGCACATTTGCTTACAAAATATGTTTAGCAGTGAAGGAACTGGCAGCTGAAACTGTTAATGTGAGACATCCATCTAAACCCTTACAACCCCAGGTTCTTGCGTTTACCCTAATGCAATGTGCTGCAGTCCTGTCTGGCAACCAAAGGGTTACACCAATTGTGCACAATAAAGATTTTTGTAAGAAAAAAAGTCTTGAAATCTATAAGAAATGATAGCTGAATTGCATGTTTGCTCAATCTGTACCAATACCCAGGACTTATATAAATAAGGTACTAATTTTGTTTACAAACCAGTAAGATTACACAAAGGAGTAGGGTGAATTATAAAAATCAGTTCATATAGATATTACTTACAGATGTGCAGTGGGCTTCTGACTTCTCTTCTGCCAGCACAATCTGGCACAGGTTCTTGGGGTTCTGTAGCCAGTAGTCTAATGACTCAGCTGGACGATTGGTGCACAGTACCTGGTCAAACACAGAAGAGATCACAGCTTGATGAACAGAAGCTTACACTGGCAAAATACCAGGCATCATTCTCATGTTAACTCTGTACATTAGAAACATTAGAATTTGTGTTATATTCAATTTCTCAATGGATTTTTACAAAATAATTGTTTAGTGTTGGCTTAGTCTAGATGATGCAAAGGTTTTCATTCAACTACCTGAGTCTTAAAATATAGGATGAAATGTTTTATACATCTATAGCCTATATTAGCAATTGTTTAGAACACTGCAAACATCTGCATATAAGATAAATGTTTTTAAAGAATATAAAACTATGATGTTTTTAGGAAAATTTGATTTGCATTTGTTTGCAGTCTGGGGACACACCCCTTAAAATGCCTATTGCGTATTGTTTATCCTATATCCTCTGTTTTAACCAGTTAGGTATAGATGTAAATCAGCTAATATGAATGAAAAGCAATCACAGTGTTGAATGTTGCATGGTCATAGTTCATATTTCTACAGGATTCACAGCTTTCAGAGGTAAATCACAGTTAAAACATGTAAAATAGAATAAAAAGTACATTGCAAATTATGTTTTACTTTATATAGTTAAACAATTCAATGATATATAAAATTTATTTTTTATTTCCCTACCTAAACTTCAGGAGCCCCATCCGATATGCAGCGGGCGACGCCAAATTTTGCCCGGGTTTGGTATCACATATACGGCGTAACATAGAAGTTACGCTCGTATATTTCTGCCTTCGCCCATAGTTTTTCTACCCATAGGCTAACATACAAAACCCGCGCAGTTTGGTATCCAATATACAGCGTAAGGACTTACGTGGCGAAAATGGAGAAATCTTACTTCATTTTCACCTCGCCACAAAATGCAGGCGTAGCAAGCCTTACGCTGAGTATTGGAGCCCCGTAACTCCCTAAAATGCCTGCAAAATAAAACCTAACTATCTACACTGCAATCCCTAATAAAGTGTTTAACCCCTAAACCGCCGCTCCCGAACCCCGCCGCCACCTACATTAAATGTATAACCCCCTAATCTGAGCCCCTACACCACCGCCACCTATATTAACTATATTAACCCCTTATCTGAGCCCCCTACACCGCCGCCACCTATATTAACTATATTACCCCCTAAACCTAAGTCTAACCCTAACACCCCCTAAATTAATTATTATTTAAATAAATCTAAATAATATTAATATTATTAACTAAATTATTCCTATTTAAAACTAAATACTTAGCTATAAAATAAACCATAAGATAGCTACAATATAATTAATAATTACATTGTAACTATTTTAGGGTTTATATTTATTTTACAGGTAACTTTGTATTTATTTTAACTAGGTACAATAGCTATTAAATAGTTAATAACTATTTAATAGCTACCTAGTTAAAATAATTACAAAATTACCTGTAAAATAAATCCTAACCTAAGTTACCATTACATCTAACACTACACTATCAATAAATTAATTAATTAAACTACAATTATCTAAACTAAAATACAATTAAATAAACTCAACTATATTACAAAAAAAACCAAACACTAAATTACAAAAAATAAAAAAAATATTACAATAATTTTAATCTAATTACACCTAATATAAGCCCCATAATAAAATAAAGAACCCCCCCAAAATAATAAAATTTCCCTACCCTAAACTAAATTACAAATAGCACTTAAAAGGGCCTTTTGTGGGGCATTGCCCCAAAGTAATCAGCTCTATTACCATCCCTTAAAAGGGCCTTTTGCGGGGCATTGCCCCAAAGTAATCAGCTCTTTTACCTGTAAAAAAAAAAGAACAACCCCCCCATTACAACCCACCACCCACACACCCCTACTCTAAAACCCACCCGGTCTTCAGTTCCAGCGTTGCCGATCTTCAGTTCCAGCATCGCCGGTCTTCAGTTCCAGAGTGGACAGTCTTCAGCTCCGCGGTCATCGGTCTTCAACTCCTCCGCTCCGCACCGGCTGGATCCTGTAAGAAGAAGAGGTCGCCGCTTGGAAGAAGATTTCACTGCCTGGAACAGGACCTTCTCCGCCGGTCTTCAGGACAGGTAAGGAGCACTTGGGTGTTAGACTTTTTTAAGGTGGGATCGGGTGGGTTTTAGAGTAGGGATGTGTGGGTGGTGGGTTGTAATGGGGGGGGGATTGTCCTTTTTTTTTTACAGGTAAAAGAGCTGATTACTTTGGGGCAATGCCCCACAAAAGGCCCTTTTAAGGGCTGTTAATAGAGCTGATTACTTTGGGGAAATGCCCCGCAAAAGGCCCTTTTAAGGGCTATTTGTAATTTAGTTTAGGGTAGGGAAATTTTATTATTTTGGGGGGCTTTTTTATTTTATTAGGGGGCTTAGATTAGGTGTAATTAGATTACATTTCTTGTAATAATTTTATATTTTTTGTAATTTAGTGGGGTTTTTTTCTATATAGTTTAGTTTATTTAATTGTATTTTAGCTTAGATAATTGTAGTTTATTTAATTAATTTATTGATAGTGTAGTGTTAGGTGTATTTGTAACTTAGGTTTGGATTTATTTTACAGGTAATTTTGTAATTATTTTAACTAGGTAGCTATTAAATAGTTATTAACTATTTAATAGCTATTGTACCTAGTTAAAATAAATACAAAGTTATCTGTAAAATTAATATAAATCCTAAAATAGCTACAATGTAATTATTAATTATATTGTAGCTATCTTAGGGTTTATTTTACAGGTAAGTATTTAGTTTTAAATAGGAATAATTTAGTTAATAATATTAATATTATTTAGATTTATTTAAATAATAATTAAGTTAGGGGGTGTTAGGGTTAGACTTAGGTTTAGGGGTAATATATTTAATGTAGGTGGCAGCGGTGTAGGGGGGTCAGCTTAGGGGTTAATACATATAATATAGGTGGCAGTGGTGTAGGGGGGTCAGCTTAGGGGTTAATATAGTTAACATAGGTGGCGGCGGTGTAGGGGGGTCAGATTAGGGGGTAATACATATAATATAGGTGGCAGCGGTGTATGGGGGTCAGATTAGGGGGTAATACATATAATATAGGTGGCGGCGGGGTCCAGAAGCGGAGGTTTAGGGGTTAATACATTTATTGTTAGGAGTGAGAGGGGGGATTGCGGATAGAGGGGTATATTTTTGGGAGGCGTGTTAGACAGTTACGGGATATTTTATACTTTAGTTAGTTTTTTAGACGCAGGCAGTTTCTAAAGTGCCGTAAGTCACTGGCGACTCCAGAAATTTGCAGTTTCGCTTATTTCTGGACATTGCTAGTTTGTCCGACTTACGGCACTTTAGCAACTGCCGGCGGGGTATATGTAATACCCCAATGTGCGAGGTGAAACTACAGATGGCGCGGGTTACCTCGCTTGCGCCAAAAAGTACGCCGTATATCGGATCGCGCCCCTGGTAGACATCTGAGGGCGTCAACTAATTTTCTGTAGTATCGTACTTGATTATGTTACTTTGAAAAATAACAAATGAGAAGATCAGAACACAATTCAAATGTGCAACAATACCTCTACATTGTATATCTCTTCTAGTTTAAATTAAACTTCATTTTAGTATTCTAGTATAGAAAGGAAACCACTGTTGCATATATCTGTAAAAAAAGCAGTGCACTGCAAAACACTACACACACAATAAATGTTGGTTTTTTTATACGCAGTTAAACCCTAATTCTGCCAGTTTTACTGTCCTAAATTAGTCCAGGGAAATAGGCTTTGAAAACCCTGTTCAGTTTGTTTATCTTATTAGCTTTGCTGAATCCAGTTAAGGCAGATATATATCAACTCCTGACTTTATCAACAATCATTGTGTAAAATGCTGCAGGGTCAAATTCTTGCATCCTGCAGAATGCACTCCAACCTATCTGGCTACAGTGGAAAAACACAATTTCAGAGGTAAATTACATGAAAATAGGTTTTAAATTAATAAAAATATAAAGCAAAGGTTATTTTACACTGCTAAACAGTGAAGGGGCAGTAAACACTTTAAAGGGACAGTAAACCCAAACATTTTCTTTCATTATTTAGATAGAGAATACATTTTTTTAAAAGTATTCAATTTATTTCTATTATCAAATTTGTTTCATTCTCATGTTATTCTTTGTTGAAGGGATACCCAGGTAGGTAGCGTGCACATGCCTGAAGCACTACATGACAGGAAATAGTGCTGTCATCTAGTGCTCCTGCTAAGGTATAACATTGTTGCAAATCTGCTGCCATATAGTGTTGTGGACACGTGCACACTCATGAGCTTACATCCCAGCTTTTCAACAAAGGATAACAAGAAAACGAAGAAAATTTGATAAGAGCAGTAAATTGGAAAGTTGTTTAAAATGGTATGCTCTATCTGAATCATGAAAGAAAAAATTTGGGTTTTATGTCCCTTTAAGGTTGCAATATACAATGTTTAAAGGGACACTTAAGTCAAAATTAAACTGTGACTTACAGGGTTAACCAACCCTGTACCAGTCACTTGTTTGACAGAGAAAGAGTTAATGGACAATTTCCACATTACCCGTCTCTCACAGCCCAGCCTAGCCACACCAGGCAAGCCTGTGACTTATTTCAGTGGGTGCAAGGGTTAACAAACACTCTCTAGTCCTCTAGTCTATACTAGACCATAAGAAAATACCCAAACTCCCCTTCTATGCCACCCACACTGAACTATCTCTGCTGCCACCACCACCTAAGATTATTATATGGGAAATCTTAAGGAAAACCAAGACTAACAAATTAAAAATCCCGAAACACAATTTAACAAAAATTAAACAAAAAAACCCTCTAATAATATTACTAGTCTCTTTCAGTAATGTGGTTCAAATAATCAAGAAAGGCAAAACTTAAAGGGACAGTCTAGGCCAAAATAAACTTTCATGATTCAGATAGAGCATGTAATTTTAAACAATTTTCCAATTTACTTTTATCACCAATTTTGCTTCTCTTGGTATTCTTAGTTGAAAGCTTAACCTAGGAGGTTCATATGCTAATTTCTTAGACCTTGAAGCCCACCTCTTTCAGATTGCATTTTAACAGTTTTTCACCACTAGAGGGTGTTAGTTCACATATTTCATATAGATAACACTGTGCTCATGCACGCGAAGTAATCTGGGAGCAGGCACTGATTGGCTAGACTGCAAGTCTGTCAAAAGAACTAAAAAAAGGGGCAGTTTGCAGAGGCTTAGATACAAGATAATCACAGAGGTTAAAAGTATATTATTATAACTGTGTTGGTTATGCAAAACTGGGATATGGGTAATAAAGGGATTATCTATCTTTTAAAACAATAAAAATTCTGGTGTAGACTGTCCCTTTAACTAAAGGAACATTTGTTATGAGCAAAAAAAAGAGCCACAGTGCATTTGTATATAAAAACAAAACAGTTTAACAATTACACACATCAAAACTGTTTTCAATAATAAAGGGAGAACATATTACAGCACATATAACTTTACCCATAGAATATAGTTTTCTGCTTGTATGGATAGTCATAATACACTTCAGCAGACAGCATCCCATGTAAAATGACAATATTATATTGTTGAATTCAAAGTTATATATCTTTTTTCTGAGATCAAATTTCTGGTCAGGCCCCTTTCAGAGTGGGCAAACAGAGGCATAGATTACGAGTTTTGCGTTAGCCTTAAAAAGCAGAGTTGGCCGGTCCCAACGCTGCTTTTTAACACCTGCTGGTATTACGAGTCTTGCAGGTACAGGTGTACCGCCCACTTTTTGGCCAGACTCGGAAATACCGCAAATCCACTTACGTCAATTGCGTATCCTATATTTTCAATGGGACTTGCATAGCGCCGGTATTACGAGACTGCCAAAAAGTGAGCAGTAGACCCTCTCCTGTCAAGCCTGGTACCGCATTTTAAAGTCAGTAGTTAAGAATTTTACACTACAACGCCGTAGCATAAAACTCTTAACTAAAGTGCTAAAAAGTACACTAACACCCATAAACTACCTATTAACCCCTAAACCGAGGACCCCCACATCGCAAACACTAAAATATATTTTTAACCCCTAATCTGCCGAACCAGACATCGCCGCCACTATAATAAATATATTAACCCCTAAACCGCTGCACTCCCGCATCGCAAACATTAGTTAAATATTATTAACCCCTAATCTGCCGTCCCTAACATCGCCGACACCTACCTACATTTATTAACCCCTAATCTGCCGCCCCCAACGTCGCGGCCACTATATTAAAGTTATTAACCCATAAATCTAAGTCTAAGGTTAGGGTTAGACTTAGGTTTAGGGGTTAATATGTTTATTATAGTGGTGGCGACATTGGGGGTGGCAGATTAGGGGTTAATAAATGTAGTTAGGTTGCGGCGACATTGGGGGCGGCAGATTAGGGGTTAATAAATATAATGTAGGTGTTGGCGATGTTGGGGGCGGCAGATTAGGGGTTCATAAATATAATGTAGGTGGTGGCGGTGTCATTTTACATGGGATGCTGTCTGCTGAAGTGTATTATGACTATCCATACAAGCAGAAAACTATATTCTATGGGTAAAGTTATATGTGCTGTAATATGTTCTCCCTTTATTATTGAAAACAGTTTTGATGTGTGTAATTGTTTAACTGTTTTGTTTCTATATACAATGCAGATTAGGGGTTAATAATATAATGCAGGTGTTGGCGATGTCGGGGACGGCAGATTAGGGGTTAATAAGTGTAAGATTAGGGTTGTTTAGACTTGGGGTTCATGTTAGGGTGTTAGGTGTAGACATAAATGTATTTTCCCCATAGGAATCAATGGGGCTGCGTTAGGAGCTTTAAGCTGCTTTTTTGCAGGTGTTAGGTTTTTTTTCAGCTGGCTCTCCCCCATTGATTCCTATGGGGAAATCGTGCACGAGCACGTTTAGCCAGCTCACCGTTACCGTAAGCAGCGCTGGTATTGAGGTGAGATGTGGAGCTAAATTTTGCTCTATGCTCACTTTTTTGCGGTTAACGGCGGGTTTGTAAAAACCCGTAATACCAGCGCTGTCTGTAAGTGAGCGGTGGGCATAAACTGCTCGTTAGCACCGCACAGCCTCTAACGCAAAACTCGTAATCTAGGCGAGAGTGACCATGCCTCTCCTTTATGGCATGTCATAAAAACTCTAAATCCCGGGTTAAAATTATAGAAAAACTTATAACTTTTTGCCATGCTACTGTGTTTAATTGCCCTTTAATTATATGTAGTAAAAATGCTTGCATTATACTTAATTTATTTTTTCCCCTTTTTACTTCAATTCTAAAAATTGTGGGCTTTACAATTCCTGTTAAAATAGGAATGAGTACGGACTCCATACTTAACCTTGCCATATTCCACATAGTCATTGGTTGAATACTCGAGTGACCCATTTATAGCTGTTATTAAATGGCCTCCGAAGAGAAGGAAACCTAGGTTACAACATGGCAAACCACACTGCTTTATGGAAACTAAAACTTTACACTTATTTTATTACAACTTAAATGGTTAGAAATCTTTCATTTTTTAAACAAATAAAAAATACATGACTAGTTAGTTAAAGTCTAACACATCTAAATACACTTACCTTTAGGGGCAGATTTAATAAGGAGCGGATACTGTTTTCTCTGTCCGTAGTTTCCGGCTCGCTTGCCAGAAACATAAGTTAAGAAGCTGCGGTCAAGAGAAATCTAATACGATAGGGATGATTGATGGCCCCTGCTAGCAGCAGATTGGCCGCAAATTAGCAGGGGGCGGCATTGCACAAGCATTTCACAAGAAATGCTTGTGCAATGTAAAATGCCGACAGTGTGTGCTGTCGGCATTTAGCGATGTCAGGTGGACATGATTCACTACAGCGACACTTAGTAAATCTACCCCTTAGTATGAAACAAAGCTTCAGTTCCTGTATAAATTATATTTTTATATCTGCTATAAACGTCTCTTATGACCGCCCAGAAAAGAAGGCAGGTTTTACCAATATCATCCAATCCCGCGGCAGCACTGATCAAGTAATTTAAATATCAATAACTGCATGCCTTCACCAACAACGCATGCGCAGTAGAATCTCAGGGCAATAGCATGCGCCCTGTTCGTGCGCTCCTCAAAGCTTGACTGTGAATGCTGCGTCCCTCTTTCTTCAGCGCTCTGTTGCGCCTATCCTACCACAACCTGTCATGGGCCTCTTCCGGCACAGTGTTGATGACACTCCATATGACACAGAAGAAGAGAAGATAATTGTGTGCATGCCGGCCGCCATGCATGTTCTACCCAGGTAGAACACCATTTTTTGTGGTGCATAGGTTGAAGAAGGGTTTGGCAGAAATAATAATTTCAACAGCAAAATACAGGTAAACTATGGAAAATGGCTAATACGTGTTATTTGCATAGTTAAACAACTTGATTTGATGTTTTGAAAATTGAAAAGTTTTTTGGGGGGTTTACTATCCCTTTAAATAACGAATATGATTTTAAAAAAAATGCATCCCAGGCTAATCTTTGTGTTGAATAAATCATCCTATCATTTTTTAGTGTTTGATGTCTCTTTAAATATGTTATACGGGCCTTATTTTCAGCTTAATGTGCATTTAACATTAAGTATTCTCTGGTGGGCTCTTTTATGAGAGGTGTTTGTATAAGAAAAAGGGGTTAATAGCAATAAGACACTCAGGCATACTTCAGAGAATGATATAATGCTAGTGTCCTCTGTAAATCAGATCTCTGCACTCTTAGACATGGTAACCTTATCTAATTGAATTACTCTGTATAATTACATGTTATTAAAAGGAAAATAAGCTGAAGAATGATGAATGGTAAGAACAGGCAACAGGCACACTGCATTTTCATTGAGGATTTGCAAGCAATGGAGAGAAACCTATAATTTTGTCTCAAATGACCAGATTATATATATGTTATCAAAAGTCTAAAACAGGGGGCCGAACCTGGAATAATTCTCGGCTAGATTACGAGTCTTGCGTTAGGGTTAAAAAGCAGCGTTGAGAGGTCCAAACGCTGCTTTTTAACGCCCGCTGGTATTACGAGTCTTGCAGGTACAGGTGTACCGCTCACTTTTTTGGCCAGACTCGGAAATACCGCAAATCCACTTACGTCAATTGCGTATCCTATATTGTCAATGAGACTTGCATAGCGCCGGTATTATGAGTCTGACCAAAAGTGAGCGGTAGACTCTCTCTTGTCAAGCCAGGTACCGCATTTGAAAGTCAGTAGTTAAGAGTTTTACACTACAACGCCGTAGCATAAAACTCTTAACTAAAGTGCTAAAAAGTACACTAACACCCATAAACTACCTATTAACCCCTAAAACGAGGCTCCCCCCACATCGCAAACACTAAAATAAAATTTTTAACCCCTAATCTGCTGAACCGGACATCGCCACCACTATAATAAATATATTAACCCCTAAACCGCCGCACTCCCTCATCGCAAACACTAGTTAAATATTATTAACCCCTAATCTGCCATCCCTAACATCGCCGCCACCTACCTACATTTATTAACCCCTAATCTGCCGGCCACAACGTCGCCGCCACTATATTAAATGAATTAATCCCTAAACCTAAGTCTAACCCTAACCCTAACACCCCCTAACTTAAATATAATTACAATAAATCTAAATAAAATTACTAAAATTACCTAAATGATGCCTATTTAAAACTAAATACTTACCTATAAAATAAACCATAAGCTAGCTACAATATAACTAATAGTTACATTGTAGCTATCTTAGGGTTTATTTTTATTTTACAGGCAACTTTGTATTTATTTTAACTAGGTATAATAGTTATTAAATAGTTATTATCTATTTAATAACTACCTAATTAAAATAAATACAAATTTACCTGTAAAATAAAACCTAACCTAAGTTACAATTACACCTAACACTACACTATAATTAAATAAATTACCTAAATTAAATACAATTAATTACAATTAAATAAAATTATCTAAAGTACAAAAAAACCCCCCACTAAATTACAGAAAATAATAAAATAATTTCAAGATTTATCATTGCAATAACAAACTTTCCAGCTTTTATTTCGCACGATAAAACAGTGAGAACTACAGGTGTATCATGTTTTGTAGATATAACAAAACTTGTGCGAAAACTACAGACATGTTCAAGGAATGCCCATGTTCAGCACATTAGCCAAAGCTGCAAGACTCATTTTTTGATACAAAAAAATTGTAAACTATGCGTATTGTAATTTTTCGTATGATTCTAACTTTCGCCTAGATTTAGAGTTCTGCGTTAGCCGTCAAAAGCAGCGTTAAGGGGTCCTAACGCTGCTTTTGGCCGCCCGCTGGTATTTAGAGTCAGCCAGGAAAGGGTCTAATGCTCACTTCCCTACCGCGATTCCAGGCTACCGCAGATCCCCTTACGCCAATTGCGTATCCTATCTTTTCAATGGGATCTGCCTAACGCTGGTATTTGGAGTCTGGGGAGAAGTGAGCGGTAGACCCTCTACCGACAAGACTCCTAACGACAAAAAAAGTCAGTAGTTAAGAGCTTTATGGGCTAACGCCGGAATATAAAGCGCTTAACTACTGTGCTCTAAAGTACACTAACACCCATAAACGACCTATGTACCCCTAAACCGAGGCCCCCCATAATCTGCCGACCGGACATCGCCACCACCTACATTATCCCTATGAACCCCTAATCTGCTGCCCATAACATCGCCGACCCCTATATTATATTTATTAACCCCTAATCTTCCCCCCCAACATCGCCGCTACCTAACTAGACTTATTAACCCCTAATTTGCCGACTGGACCTCACCGCCACTATTATAAATGTATTAACCCCTAAACCGCCGCACTCCCGCCTCGCAAACACTAGAATAAATAGTATTAACCCCTAATCTGCCCTCCCTAACATCGCCGCCACCTATCTACAATTATTAACCCCTAATCTTCCGCCCGCACCATCGCCGCTACTATAATAAAGTTATTAACCCTAAACCTAACTCTAACCCTAACACCCCCTTAACATAAATATAATTTATATTAAACGAAATAATATTCCTATAATTAACTAAATTATTCCTATTTAAAACTAAATACTTACCTATCAAATAAACCCTAATATAGCTACAATATAATTAATAATTACATTGTAGCTATTTTAGGATTTATATTTATTTTACAGGCAACTTTGTATTTATTTTAACTAGGTACAATAGCTATTAAATAGTTAATAACTATTTAATAGCTACCTAGTTAAAATAAATACAAAATTACCTGTAAAATAAATCCTAACCTAAGTTACAATTAAACCTAACACTACACTATCATTAAATTAATTAAATAAATTACCTACATTACCTAAAATAAAATACAATAAAATAAACTATTCTATAATACAAAAAAAAAAACACTAAATTTGTTCCGATCAGCCAATAGAATGCGAGTTCAATACGATTGGCTGATTGGATCAGCCAATCGGATTGAACTTCAATCTGATTGGCTGATTGCATCAACCAATTAATTGACATGTTTTACTCAAACTTTGGCTATATTTTTTTTCCAAAAAGGTCTATTTAAATCTCATGAGAACCATCTCACTATTTTTCATGTGTTTAACTAGATTTTGCTGTTCTATAATTTTCTAATTCAAACAGCCATTCTTCTTATTCATTGGAACTTCTCTGAAATTGAGAAAAAAAAAATAAAATTGCAAATTCAAACTGGTAAGAAATTCATTGTATAGTTCCTCGCATGTTTTAGGATATTTTTTTTAATTTGGATTTTGTTCAATAAAAGGACTGCAGATTAGTTTTTGGACTTTTTTCTTGGTTAGCTTAATGTGTCATCCCTCATAGAATGCCATAAACAAACCCAAAAAACAAGGAATTAGAGCATTTCATTGTGGTAGAAATGTCCTTTGGTAACTATGCACTAAAATATTAGGGTCTATAAAAGGGTTCAAAGGCACATGGTTTATGGCCACGTATTTGAATGCAAATAGCTATAATTTATATATATATATATATATATATATATATATATATATATATATATATATATATATATATATATACAGTATCTCACAAAACTGAGTACACCCCTCACATTTTTGTAAATATTTTATTATATCTTTTCATGTGACAACGCTGAAGAAATGACACTTTGATACAATGTAAAGTAGTGAGTGTACAGCCTGTATAAGTGTAAATTTGCTGTCCCCTCAAAATAACTCAACACACAGCCATTAATGTGTAAACTGTTGGCAACAAAAGTGAGTTCACCCCTAAGTGGAAATGTTTTATTTCCTAGACCACTGGTTTTCAAACCTGTCCTCAGGCCTCTCCAATAGTCCAGGTTTCCTGGATTACCATGGATGAGAGCAGCGTAATTAACAATGTTTACTGATCAGCTGATTATTTCACCTGTGCTCTAGCTCAGATATCCTCAAAATGTGGCCTGTTAGGGAGGCCTGAGAACAGGTTTGAAAACCAGTGGCCTAGACCATGTAGCATTTAGTAACCCTCCTTTTAATGGTTTCTAGTGTCTTATTAAGTCACACTGTGAGGCAGTTGGACACACTGTTCCGTCTTCTTCAGATCACACTATGGATAATAATTTTCCCACTGTAAAAGGGTGTCATGGATGGGTTGTACGGTGACTATATAACAACAATCTGCCATTTTTACAAACTAATATAATTTAATTCTGAAAAACTTAATATTGAGGGGAGGAGTATCCCACTAATCCCCTTGAGAAAAATGGGGAGTGCACATTCTGTAGACTCAACAGGAAATAGGACCAGTATTCACATTTTTCTAGGGCTGCTTTTTATTTCCAGTCCGGCCTTGGTTATCGTTCCATACCTCTTGTATTTTAGCACTCAAGGTGTTATCCTGACCACTGTTGCCAAGGAACATGTGTGTAATAATAAAATGCTCCAAGTAAAAAACATTTTATTACTGAATTAAATGTCCCTTCAGAATATGCAGATTTCTATCTAATTCTCATATGCCTCCTCCAATTCAATTGTCAGCCATATAGAGTCAGTCCGGGATTAAACCTAACTGCTAGGGTGATATTGGTTACACAAGCTAGCACACTGAGGAAACCCAGGGTGTGACCCACTCAGGAAAGAAAACAGTTAGTATGCAGGTATGGAAAACAGTGTACTCACAAATGATGAGAAGCCACAGGAGGTAGTACTTGATGAGTAGAAAGGGAGTACAATGAACTGAAGCTGAAACACAGGCAGAGGATGTTCCGATAAGGAGGTCAGGCAAGGGAGAGGTCAATGTCCCTTTAAGCAGGTTAGGATTCGACAACAGAGCGGTCAGGCAAGCAGAGGTCAATGTTCCTTTAAGCAATTTAGGATTAGGTAACAGAGTGGTCAAGCAAGCAGAGGTCAATGTCCCTTTAAGCAATTTAGGATTAGGCAACAGAGTGGTCAGGCAAGCAGAGGTCAATGTCCCTTTAAGCATTTCAGGATTCGGCAACAGAGTGGTCAGGCAAGCAGAGGTCAATGCCCCTTTAAGCAATAAAGGATTAGGCAACAGAGTGGTCAGGCAAGCAGAGGTCAATGTCCCTTTAAGCAGTTCAGGATTCGGCAACAGAGTGGTCAGGCAAGCAGAGGTCAAAGTCCCTTTAAGCAGTTCAGGATTTGGCAACAGAGTGGTCAGGCAAGGCAATGGTCGGTAACACTGGAGGCAGGCAGAAAAAGAGAATAGAGATGTAGGAAGTAAATCACACAAACGGGCACCAGAGAGAAGTCCCACCTGATATTTAAAAGGGGCCCTGACGTCAAAGGGGTGTGACAAGGAGGAAGCGAGAGCAACTCCAGGAGCCGCAGCGACACGGCAATGATCGGATCGTGACATCAATCAGAACTCACCAACAAGACAAATTTCTACAATATAATGTGGATTAATCTTATATTTATATGAACTTAATGATTGTATAAATATAAAATCAGTGTTTAATTGTTGATGTGCAACCCTTATTTGTTATATTTTAATGAAAGTAATATGTATGTGTCTGTTCTTGGGTAGCACATAAGCAAGTAGTGTATTTAGCTCAAAGAGTTCTTTGCTCTGAAGTCCCCATAGAGCACAAAGGCAAATACCCTCCATTTCAAATGTTGGTCACTTTTTGTTATGAGCAAGACACTAAGGGCTCCATGTACTAAGCTATCAGAAGTGTAGTGAACTTTTCCGTCTAAATTTCTGCATGCAGATAGAATATTGTACCATGCCCCAAATGTATTGAAAAAATGACATTTACTTATATTCTAGACTTTTTTGTAGCATAAAATTCCTCGCTCTACATAAATCTTGCAATAAACAGTAACTACTAAACAATCTATTTCTCTGCAGGCTACTTTTTCCGCACCTTGCTCGTGAAAAATCCCTCGCCAGCTTAAAGGTGGCGAGCACAATAATAAACAATCGGGTCTATAAGATATACGCCTACAAGTCATATAAAAAAAGGTCAATAGACTGTAAACTTTACTCACTGTCGATCGTGCTAGCCATGGAGACACTTCTTCAGCTATATATTCTTTGTCTCATGCAAATCAGGGGTAGAAGGCAGATTTGAGAACCTGATGCCATAAAAAATGTTGTTAGAAGAAGGAGAATGCAAGTAGAGCGTGTATTCCTTCTTCAGGTTCTTTTAGACGGCCTTTCCGATAGAGAGGTTATTCAAAGGTTCTGCCTGGATCGTCAGTCAATTTTGACTTTATATGCGGAAATTGCACATTTCCTAGAGCCAGTGATGGCACGTTCAATGGCCATTCCCGGACTCCTCAAGTTCCTTGCAGCCTTGCACTTTTTTTCTACTGGATTGTTTCAGGCCGTGTCCAGCATCATTATTGGGTTCAGTCAATCAGCCTTTTCTCGTCATCTAACAAAAGTTATCGATGCACTCATGCATATATTCCCAGAATATGTTTGTCTACCATCTACCACAGAAGAGTGGCAATTTATAAAGGGGGATATTTATCAAAGGTCTGGCGGACCTGATCCGACAGTGCGGATCAGGTCCGCCGGACCTCGCTGAATGCGGAGAGCAAGAGCTGTTGGTGCAATGCCGCCCCCTGCAGATTCACGGCCAATCAGCAGGGGGTGTCAATCAACTCGATCGTACTCGATAGGGTTGATTATTGGTGATGTGTTTCCGCCTGCTCAGAGCAGACGGACAGGGTTATGGAGCAGCAGTCTTTAGACCGCTGCTTCATAACGGCTGTTTCTGGTGTGCCTGCAGGCTCGCCGGAAACATGGGCCCTCAAGCTCCATCCGGAGCTTGATAAATGGGCCCCAAAGTCTCAATTATATCGTATGGCAGGTATGCCAAATGCACTTGGGACCGTAGACTGTACCCATATTGCAGTAAGACCACCACATTTATGGGAGATTTCTCGGAACAGAAAGTCTTGCCATTCTCTGAATGTACAGATGGTGTGTGACCCAAAAATGAGAATTATAAGTGTAAGATTCAATTACCCTGGCTCCTGTCATGATTCTTACATCCTAAGGCAGACTGGACTGTATCAAAAGTTCGAGAATGAAGAGATGCGAGAGGGATGGTTATTAGGTAAGCTCAAATGGCGCCAAAATTGACTTATTTTTAGTTATGCTTGTGTAATATATAATTGTGTCCATTTAACCGATTAAAAATACATATAAACAATATCCATCTTCCCAATTAAAAATGTATGTATTTAATTTGTTTAATACATATATTTTTATTAAAAAAACAAAAGTAAAATTAGTAATTGATACAAATTTGACGCTAACATCTACACTTTAAAAAATATAATATAATATAATTGTATACATTAGTGAAGAATTATACTAATGGATATTGTTTAATATATGTGAAAAACAATTGCATTACAAACAGTGTTTAATACGTATATTTTTGTATTACAGGGGATGCTTGTTACCCTTGTTATGAATGGGTGCTGACCCCGTATAATAACCCCCAACTCTCGAAACATATTTGGTTCAATGAGTTACACAAGACCACAAGGGGTGTCATTGAAAGGACATTTGGAGAAAGTTGCTAGAATAATATTAGTTTGTTGTGTTTGCACAATATTGCCACCAAAAGAGGATGCTCAATAGTGGATGATATTGCCCTGTCCTTAGAAGATTTTCCAGAGAAATTTGCAGAGAGAACCAAAATAGACGTGACATGGCCACAAGGGACATGGTTTCCAATCAATATTTTGACAATTGATTTTTATTAAAAAATTATTTATGATGTTCTTATAATATGCTACCGATATTGAAAATATTTAATACATGCTAAATTTCTTTATTTTATCTTTTTGTCCAATTAAAAAATAAAAATAATTGAAAATTGTTTTTTCTTTTTTGTGCAATTTAGTAAACATCATAGGTAAGATTATTTACATTGATCATAGGTAAGATTATTTACATTGATCATAGGTAAGATTATTTACATTGATCATAGGTAAGATTATTTACATTGATCATAGGTAAGATTATTTACATTGATCATAGGTAAGATTATTTACATCGATTTACATTGATGGATTCTTGGATTTGCTTGTCTGCGAATCAGATCCTGAAGTTGCCATACTTAATTGTTAAAAAATAAATAAATAGGGGAATATTTATCAAGCTCCGTATAGAGCTTGATGTCCCAAGAAGTTATGAAACGCAAAGACCGCTGCTCCATAATCTGCCATCTGCTCTGAGGCGGCGGACAGAAATCAACCTGATCGAATACGATCGGGTTGACTGACACCCCCTGCTAGCGGCTGATTGGCCTCAAATCTGCAGGGGGCGGCATTGCACCAGCAGTTCTGGTGAACATATTCTGTTGGCATTTATCGATGTGCAGCGGACATGATCTGCAATATCGGATCATGTCCACTTGCACATTAATAAATAGGCCCCATAAGCATGAAATGCTTCAGGTACAATACATTTTCTGTCTGAATAATTAGATAAAGTGGACTTTATATAGTGCTGAAATAATTTCCCGCGACCAATGTGACATTTCTGACACCTTACAGTCACGCTGGACAAACATGACTGACAGGTTGCATATATTTACAAACAGTCCTTCCAGCGTTGTCCGTATGTAGCAATAAAGGAGCACTCACCAGAGAAGATCTTTTATGTGGCGTCAGCTTAAGTAGATGGGATCGGATCGTTCACCAGAAACCCGCAGCAGTTCTTCTCTGCAGTCTGGGTCCCCGTGTCATCAGCCTCCTTGTTACCACTCCGACCTCAACTCATATTGGGGCAGGTGTTCCACTTTCCTTCAGTGGCGGCATAAGCCGTCCTCGCAACTGTCGGTTAATTCCGGATGACGTCAGATGGTGATGTGAACCAATGGTATCCCCGTGGGTCCGGGTAATGCTGAGGTTTTAGCTGGGAATAGGTAAGTATAAAGCAAGCGAAAAAAACAGCAAACCTCCCAAGCGTTGAAAGTCACACAATTTTATTTGCTTAAATGAGATACATAAAAAACAGCTGTTTTATGCCCTAGTAATCAGGACAAAGTAGAGTCAGTAGAGTCCATGATTAAGGCAGCCCACTGCCTTAATCATGGACTCTACTGTCAGGTAACTGACAGTTTGTAAGAAGTTAATAGTACATTCGCTACTAGCAAGGCGTCAGATGTATAAATCATTCGCCTGTGCTCAATGCTGATTAGACGCAACAATTTTTAAGCTGTTTTTTAGTACATATGGCGAGCGGGCATCGTCTTGCTAACTGCGAGTTCTAGCGAGTAGATCAGAAATGCTGTCGGTGAGCAAATTGACGCTTTAGTACATGGAGCCCTTAGTTTATATAAAATTCATTAAGACGTATGCCTATAGCAGTCACACAACATCGTTTGTAATGGATCCTTGATCTGAAAATATATAAATACTTTATTGTTAAAATGAATGTAATACCATAGATAGACCCATAATGTAGTTGTTGTCATATATATATATATATATATATATATATATATATATATATATATGTAAAAGATAAAAGGCTAGATTACTAGGGGAGCGCTAACAGTTACGCGTATAACAAGTTGAAGGTTAAAATGATCGCTTGAGCGCAATTGAAGTTAGTGTCAGGTTAGCGTGACCTCAGAGCTCTGGTTAAATGTTTTGCGAAACAAAAAATATTGCACAAAAAAGTTATAAGTGCTCAAAGATATAAGGTCTTAGGTGTTAGAAGAAAAAAAAGACAGGCTTATGGATTATTCAGAATATTTTATAGCACCTGTATCTATAATAATTTAATATAATTTTTAAAATATTTGGGGCTAGATTTCAAGTGGAGCACTAAATTATTATGCAATAATTAGCTAGCTATTACAAGAGGCTGGTTATTGCTCCCGCGATCTCGCTCTGAAAATTATCCAGAGATTACATCTCTGGTTAATTTTCTAAAAGTGCCCCAAATGCCCTTAAAATAGAGGGCATTGTAGTTTTTATTTAAACAGAAAGTAGCATTTTTTAAATAAAAGAAAAACTGCACTAGACAGTTTTGGAGCTTTTAAAGCTAAAGTGCCTTTAGGTTGCTGTCTATGGGAACTGTGTGTTCTCAAAGACCGCAATGAAAATAATATATGATATTATGTATATGAATTTATACATATACAGTATATTTATGTGTTAATATGTGCATAATCCTAGGAATACCTGGGTAATGCTAGGATTACTCAAGGGGCTGTGGGTAAAGCCCGATGTACAGTAAACCCCCCATCTACACTATTTATTTTTTATTTTTGCCCCAACAATCCTCTGGCATCCACCATAAGTGAAACTTGGGAAATGAGGTTTACAAGGAGGGCTTTGCCTTCTTTGAACCACCCAGCCTATAAAACATGTTTATGTCTGTATCTCTAAATTAAAGCCCTTTGCCTGCCTTTTATTTTTCTAACACCTTAGACCTCATATCTTTGAGCCCTTTTTATTGCTATTTTATTTAGAATAATTTTGATCAGACAGTGTTGTTATGAGTGTAACTGTACTGTTAAATATATTTTTCATGTAACAGTTAACCAAAGAACCGAAGTCACGCTAACCTGCGTCGCGTTAAAATGACACTGAACCCAAATTTTTTCTTTCGTGATTTAGATAGAGCATGCAATTTTAAGCAACTTACTAATTTACTCCTATTATCAAATTTTCTTCATTCTCTTGGTATCTTTATTTGAAATGCAAGAATGTATGTTTAGATGTCGTCCCATTTTTATTGAACAACCTGGGTTGTTCTTGCTGATTGGTGTATAAATTCTTCCAATAATAAAAAAGTGTTGTCCAGAGTTTTGAAACAAAAAAAAAGCTTAGATGCCTTCTTTTTCAAATAAAGATAGCAAGAGAACGAAGAAAATGATAATAGAAGTAAATGACAAAGTTGTTTAAAATTGCATGCTCTAACTGAATCACACAAAAAAAACCATTTGGGTTCAGTATCCCTTTAAATTATTACTTTTTAACTCGTAATAAGCCTGCTATTTCTATTGCGTGCAAAGTGCCACTAAGACCCTATTTTGCACGTGCTAAGTTAGCGCACAATTCGTAATCAAGCCCATAGTGAATTGAATTAGTCCAAAATAAAAAGACCTTTATTTTTTAGCCTGAGCATAAGTATGAAGGAGTGTGCATGCATTTGGAAGCTGCAATTATATAACAATGCAAAGCCTAACCAAACAATCCCACTTTATGCCTGTGCATAATGTCAAACAGACCACAGATAAAGATATTCAACACAATGGGGCCTATTTATCAAGCCGTCAACCGCAAATACGCTGGAATTTCGCAGCGTAATTGTGGAGAGCCTGATTCCCCTTAGTTATCCAAGCCTACAGACCGGCAAAAGTAGAATTTTGTGATGTAACATACGATCGCCGGTTTCAGTCCGACACAGATCGATGCTTACGCCACTACAGATGTTCTGAATGCAAATTTGGCACTATCTGATTACTTTTGCAAGTTATCAAATAACTACCAGTTACGCTTGCCACTAATCCGGGCCAGCGTACCTGGTTTTCAATCCGCCACCCTGGAGGCGGCGGATGCCATAGGAATCAATGGGAGTCTGAAAACAGCGAAAGCTTATGTTCGCTGCTGCCCGATATCCCATTGATTCCTATGGAAGAATAACATTTAAGTTTACACCTAACACCCTAACAGGTACCCCAAGTCTAAACACCCCTAATCCTCCGCCCCCTACACCGCCGCCACCTACATTATACTTATTAACCCCTAATCTGCCGCCCCTACACCGCTGCCACCTACATTATACTTATTAACCCCTAATCTGCCGCCCAGACACCGCCGCCACCTACATAAAGTTATTAACCCCTATCCCGCCGCTCCCGGACCCCACCGCAACTAAATAAATGTATTAACCCCCAAACCCCTGGCCTCCCACATCACTAGCACTTACTAAACCTATTAACCCCTAAACCGCCAGCCTCCCCACATCGCCATAAACTAAATTAAACTATTAACCCCTAAACCTAACAACCCGCTAACTTTATATGAAATATTTACTCATCCCTATCTTATAATAAATTTAAACTTACCTTTAGATTTAAATTAAACTATATTAAACTACTAATTAATTTAATCTACCCTAACTATTATACTAAATTACATTAAACTATATTAAATTAATAATTAACCTACCCTAACTTTTATACTAAAATTGCAATAAACTATATTAAATTAATAATTAATCTACCCTAATTTTTATACGGAAATTACAATAAACTAAAAATTTTATTAACTATATTAAATATTTAAACACCTAACCCTACTCAAATAATTATAATCTACACTAAAAAATTACTAAGTTACAAAAAACTAACAACTAAGTTACAAAAAATAACAAACACTAAGTTACACAAAAAATAAACACTAAGGCCTAGATTTGGAGTTTGGCGGTAGATGGGTTGTTAACGCTACGCGGGCTTTTTTCTGGCCGCACCATAAATTTAACTCTGGTATCGAGAGTCCAAAAAAATGCTGCGTTAGGCTCCAAAAAAGGAGCGTAGAGCATTTTTACCGCAAATGCAACTCTCGATACCAGAGTTGCTTACGGACGCGGCCAGCCTCAAAAACGTGCTCGTGCACGATTCTCCCATAGGAAACAATGGGGCTGTTTGAGCTGAAAAAAAACCTAACACCTGCAAAAAAGCAGCGTTCAGCTCCTAACGCAGCCCCATTGTTTCCTATGGGGAAACACTTCCTACGTCTGCACCTAACACTCTAACATGTACCCCGAGTCTAAACACCCCTACCCTTACACTTATTAACCCCTAATCTGCCGCCCCCGCTATCGCTGACCCCTGCATTATATTATTAACCCCTAATCTTCCGCTCCGTAAACCGCCGCAACTTACATTATCCCTATGTACCCCTAATCTGCTGCCCCTAACACCGCCGACCCCTGTATTATATTTATTAACCCCTAACCTGCCCCCCACAATGTCGCCGCCAGCTACTTACAATAATTAACCCCTAATCTGCCGACCGCAAAGCGCCGCCACCTACGTTATCCTTATGTACCCCTAATCTGCTGCCCCTAACACCGCCGACCCCTATATTATATTTATTAACCCCTAATCTGCCCCCCTCAACGTCGCCGACACCTGCCTACACTTATTAACCCCTAATCTGCCGAGCGGACCTGAGCGCTACTATAATAAAGTTATTAACCCCTAATCCGCCTCACTAACCCTATCATAAATAGTATTAACCCCTAATCTGCCCTCCCTAACATCGCCGACACCTAACTTCAATTATTAACCCCTAATCTGACGACCGGAGCTCACCGCTACTATAATAAATGGATTAACCCCTAAAGCTAAGTCTAACCCTAACACTAACACCCCCCTAAATTAAATATAATTTAAATCTAACGAAATTAATTAACTCTTATTAAATAAATTATTCCTATTTAAAGCTAAATACTTACCTGTAAAATACATCCTAATATAGCTACAATATAAATTATAATTACATTGTAGCTATTTTAGGATTAATATTTATTTTACAGGCAACTTTGTAATTATTTTAACCAGGTACAATAGCTATTAAATAGTTAAGAACTATTTAATAGTTACCTAGTTAAAATAATAACAAAATTACCTGTAAAATAAATCCTAACCTAAGTTATAATTAAACCTAACACTACCCTATGAATAAATTAATTAAATAAAATACCTACAATTACCTACAATAAAACCTAACACTACACTATCAATAAATAAATTAAATACAATTCCTACAAATAACTACAATTACATAAACTAACTAAAGTACAAAAAATAAAAAAGAACTAAGTTACAAAAAATAAAAAAATATTTACAAACATAAGAAAAATATTACAACAATTTTAAACTAATTACACCTACTCTAAGCCCCCTAATAAAATAACAAAGACCCCCAAAATAAAAAAATGCCCTACCCTATTCTAAATTAATAGAGTTAAAAGCTCTTTTACCTTACCAGCCCTGAACAGGGCCCTTTGCGGGGCATGCCCCAAGAAAATCAGCTCTTTTGCCTGTAAAAAAAAACATACAATACCCCCCCCCCCAACATTACAACCCACCACCCACATACCCCTAATCTAACCCAAACCCCCCTTAAATAAACCTAACACTAAGCCCCTGAAGATCTTCCTACCTTGACTTCACCTCAACAGGTATCACCGATCCGTCCTGGCATCCGGTGCTGAAGAGGTCCAGAAGAGGCTCCAAAGTCTTCCTCCTATCCGGCAAGAAGAGGACATCCGGACCGGCAAACATCTTCATCCAAGCGGCATCTTCGATCTTCTTCCATCCGGTGCGGAGCGGGTCCATGTTGAAGCAGCCGACGCGGATCCATCCTCTTCTTTCTGCGTCTCCCGACGAATTACGGTTCCTTTAAGGGACGTCATCCAAGATGGCGTCCCTCGAATTCCGATTGGCTGATAGGATTCTATCAGCCAATCGGAATTAAGGTAGGAATATTCTGATTGGCTGATGGAATCAGCCAATCAGAATCAAGTTCAATCCGATTGGCTGATCCAATCAGCCAATCAGATTGAGCTTGCATTCTATTGGCTGATAGGAACAGCCAATAGAATGCGAGCTCAATCTGATTGGCTGATTGGATCAGCCAATCGGATTGAACTTGATTCTGATTGGCTGATTCCATCAGCCAATCAGAATATTCCTACCTTAATTCCGATTGGCTGATAGAATCCTATCAGCCAATCGGAATTCGAGGGACGCCATCTTGGATGACGTCCCTTAAAGGAACCGTCATTCGTCGGGAGACGCAGAAAGAAGAGGATGGATCCGCGTCGGCTGCTTCAACATGGACCCGCTCCGCACCGGATGGAAGAAGATCGAAGATGCCGCTTGGATGAAGATGTTTGCCGGTCCGGATGTCCTCTTCTTGCCGGATAGGAGGAAGACTTTGGAGCCTCTTCTGGACCTCTTCAGCACCGGATGCCAGGACGGATCGGTGATACCTGTTGAGGTGAAGACAAGGTAGGAAGATCTTCAGGGGCTTAGTGTTAGGTTTATTTAAGGGGGGTTTGGGTTAGATTAGGGGTATGTGGGTGGTGGGTTGTAATGTTGGGGGGGGTATTGTATGTTTTTTTTACCGGCAAAAGAGCTGATTTTCTTGGGGCATGCCCCGCAAAGGGCCCTGTTCAGGGCTGGTAAGGTAAAAGAGCTTTTAACTCTATTAATTTAGAATAGGGTAGGGCATTTTTTTATTTTGGGGGTCTTTGTTATTTTATTAGGGGGCTTAGAGTAGGTGTAATTAGTTTAAAATTGTAATATTTTTCTTATGTTTGTAAATATTTTTTTATTTTTTGTAACTTAGTTCTTTTTTATTTTTTGTACTTTAGTTAGTTTATGTAATTGTAGTTATTTGTAGGAATTGTATTTAATTTATTTATTGATAGTGCAGTGTTAGGTTTTATTGTAGGTATTTTATTTAATTAATTTATTGATAGGGTAGTGTTAGGTTTAATTATAACTTAGGTTAGGATTTATTTTACAGGTAATTTTGTTATTATTTTAACTAGGTAACTATTAAATAGTTCTTAACTATTTAATAGCTATTGTACCTGGTTAAAATAATTACAAAGTTGCCTGTAAAATAAATATTAATCCTAAAATAGCTACAATGTAATTATAATTTATATTGTAGCTATATTAGGATGTATTTTACAGGTAAGTATTTAGCTTTAAATAGGAATAATTTATTTAATAAGAGTTAATTAATTTCGTTAGATTTAAATTATATTTAATTTAGGGGGGTGTTAGTGTTAGGGTTAGACTTAGCTTTAGGGGTTAATCCATTTATTATAGTAGCGGTGAGCTCCGGTCGTCAGATTAGGGGTTAATAATTGAAGTTAGGTGTCGGCGATGTTAGGGAGGGCAGATTAGGGGTTAATACTATTTATGATAGGGTTAGTGAGGCGGATTAGGGGTTAATAACTTTATTATAGTAGCGCTCAGGTCCGCTCGGCAGATTAGGGGTTAATAAGTGTAGGCAGGTGTCGGCGACGTTGAGGGGGGCAGGTTAGGGGTTAATAAATATAATACAGGGGTCGGCGGTGTTAGGGGCAGCAGATTAGGGGTACATAAGTATAACGTAGGTGGCGGTCGGCAGATTAGGGGTTAAAAAAATTTAATCGAGTTGCGGCGATGTGGGGGGACCTCAGTTTAGGGGTACATAGGTAGTTTATGGGTGTTAGTGTACTTTAGGGTACAGTAGTTAAGAGCTTTATGAACCGGCGTTAGCCCAGAAAGCTCTTAACTCCTGCTTTTTTTCTGCGGCTGGAGTTTTGTCGTTAGAGCTCTAACGCTCACTTCAGAAACGACTCTAAATACCGGCGTTAGGAAGATCCCATTGAAAAGATAGGATACGCAATTGACGTAAGGGGATCTGCGGTATGGAAAAGTCGCGGCTGAAAAGTGAGCGTTTGTGATAACCAAAAGTTATCTAATAGTGTGATGATTTAAATATGGAAAAATAAAGGTTTTGTTGCTCTTTTCTTAAAATAAGCAAGAGAAAATGATTTATTAAACTTACTTATTTAAGGTGAGTCATTAATTTTGTAATTGATAGAATATTATGAAACTTCACTAAGGTATGAATATATAAATATTCAGGAAAGATTATGAGTAACTGAGATTTAAGTTCAGAGAAAATCATATGTGTTACAAAATTATGCAACAGTAAATGCTGATTAAAGCAGATAAAGCAAAGCAAAGGATAAGACTGCTTGATAAAGTAAAGGTAATTTCTTCACGCACTCACACTTTCACGCAATAAAATATATACACAGTCCAGACATACTAGCTTGAATACCAAACCGCAATCTACTGAGTCAGATGAGAATCACAATAAAGGTTATAGGTATCTCCAATAACAAACAATGGTGTTTAAGGTTTAACCTTTATGAATGAATAAATTGTAGCGTGGAGAGCGGTACTTATCTTAACAGTAGCGGTGGTATGAAGCGTGGGGAGCGGTAATGCCTTTTGGATATAAAGGTTGAGAGGTAAGTTGCAGCTCTTAGGTTCAGCGTCTGTTTGGTGTGAGCGCGACTTCGGCGTGGTGAAAGAAGTTCCGTTTGGCGGATGAATCCGGAAGATGGTCCCGGTCAGGATAGAGGCAAAAGTAGATACCCAGCGGGTATCGAAGGCGATGTAAAAGACCTGAAGGTTAAGCAACAAATGCACAATGAGGTAGTAGCTCCTCAGAGGAGCAAGGAGAAGTGAGAAACAACTTCAATTTTCAGGCCCTGATTAATGGGTAAGCACTTCCTTAAATAGGAAGGAAGTGCTAATGCAGGTTTTAGATTTAAAGGGATATCACATGCCCCCCTCCTCAGGGAATCACCCCTGGGGATTCTGCGTGAGGTTTAAGTGGATATTTCTTATGGAAGAACTTGATCAATCGGGGCGAATGGACTTCGGAATGAATGAGCCAGGAGTTTTCCTCAGGGCCGTAACCTTTCCATTTAATGAGATATTCCAGTTTATTTCTGTGTATCCTAGAATCCAGTATGGATTCAACCTCGAATTCTTCTTGATGATCAACCATAACAGGTGGTGGCGGAATAGAAGAAGGATGGTTTTTGGTTGGGAATGGTTTCAACAATGAGATATGGAAAGAAGGATGTATTTTGTAGTCTTTTGGCAGTTTAAGTCTAACCACATTGGAATTTATCACATGTTCTATTGGAAATGGACCCAAGAATTGATTCGCAAGTTTCTTGCTAGGAACTTTGAGTTTAAGATTTTTTGTTGAGAGAAGTACTAAGTCCCCAACCTTATAATCAGGACCCCTACGATGTTTTAAGTCATAGTATGATTTTTGATATTGTTTGGCTTCATGTAGATGTCTTTTCAGGACAGTTAACCTTTCGTGGAGGTTAGATGTAAATTCAGTAGCTGTGGGAGAGTTTACAGATTTGTTAGAGAGAGATATAGTGTTTGGGTGGTAACCATACGTTGCAAAAAAGGGAGAAGTTTTGATTGAAGTACTTATGGAATTGTTATATGTGAATTCGGCCATGGGAAGAAAAACGGTCCAATCATCTTGGAGATGTGATATGTAACATCGTAAGAATTGTTCTATGGTCTGATTAAGTCTCTCTGTGAGTCCATTAGTCTGGGGATGGAAAGCAGTGGTATAAAGGTGGTCAATCTTTAGCAATTTACACAGAGATCTCCAGAAGGATGAGGTAAATTGCGTTCCCCTATCTGTAATTATGTTGGAGGGTAAACCATGTAGTCTGACTATATGATCGATAAATACCTTAGCCGTAGTCATAGCTGAGGGTAATCCCTTAAGTGGGATAAAATGAGCTAGTCTGGTTAAATGGTCAATTATTACCATGATAGTATTATATTGTTGAGTGAGTGGGAGTTCAACAATAAAATCCATGGCTATGGTACTCCATGGTTTATCTGGGATAGGCAGAGGTGTAAGTAGACCAATTGGTCTCTTATGAACTAATTTATTTCGGGCACAATTTTCACATCCTGATACATAGTCATATATATATTTGTTCATGCCAGGCCACCAGAAATTACGTCGGGTTAGTTCAATGGTCTTTTTAATTCCAGGATGACCAGACATTGTATCATCATGGGTGTGTGTGAGTATTGATGATCTCATGCTCTTGGGAATATACAATTGACTGTTATGATAGTACAATCCAGATTGAGAGTCTTTAACACAAGTTTGGTGGGGTATTGAATCTTGTTTTAAAGCCTTGTGAACCTCTTGTTCTATAGGTGTCAGGACGCCTATGATTTTTTCAGGAGGGATAGTAAAATTAGGTGGTTCATGAGTTAAGCTTTCGTTTATACGTGATAAAGCATCAGCCTTAGTATTTTGACTGCCTGGTTTGTAGGTAATTATAAAGTTAAAACGGTCTAAAAATAGAGACCATCTCGCTTGTCTGGCTGTCAAAGTCTTGTTCTTTTTTAAATATTCAAGATTCTTATGGTCAGTAAAAATAATGAATGGAAGTTTAGATCCTTCTAGGAGGTGTCTCCATTGTTCAAGGGCACTCTTTATTGCTAACAATTCTTTGTCCCCCACACTATAATTACTTTCTGCACTAGTTAAGGTTCTTGAATAAAATGCAATGGGGTGAATTTCCCCATTCTCAACTTGTTGTTGGGAGAGTACTGCTCCTATGCCAGTATTAGAGGCATCTGCTTCAAGTTGGAATTGGAGATCAAAGTTGGGTAGTGATAAGATTGGTGCTGTAGAAAATAACTCTTTAAGTTTTTCGAAGGTTTCTTGAGCTTTTTGAGACCATTTAAATTTTTGATTAACACTAGTCAGTTGTGTCAGTGGTCTTACTATTGAAGAAAAGTTTTTAATAAACTTTCGATAAAAATTAGCGAAACCGATAAAGCGTTGTAACGCTTTTACAGTAGTGGGAGCTGGCCAATCTTTAATGGCAGACACTTTGTCAGGATCCATTTGTACATGGTTAGGAGTTATTATATAACCTAAAAATTTTATCTTAGAGACATGGAATACACATTTTTCTAATTTAGCATATAATTTGTGCTCCTTGAGACGGGTGAGTACCCATCTTACATGCTTTTCGTGATCAGAGGGTGTTTTGGAGTATATTAGAATATCATCTAAGTAAATTATAACACAGATGTCCATAAGGTCGTGGAATATTTCATTAATAAAATGCTGGAATGTTGCAGGAGCATTGCTTAAGCCGAAGGGCATTACATTATATTGAAAGAGCCCATAACGGGTTCTAAAGGCGGTTTTCCACTCATGACCTTCTTTCATACGGATAAGATTGTAAGCCCCCTTAAGATCAAGTTTTGAATAAATTGTAGCTTCGTTTAAACGTTCCAATAATTCGGGTATGAGGGGTAGAGGATACCTGTTTTTAACAGTAATTTCGTTTAAAGCTCTATAATCAATAATGGGTCTTATTGTACCGTCCTTATTGCGTACTAAGAACATTCCAGCAGCAGCTGGAGATGTTGAGTGGGATATAAAACCTTTTCGGAGATTGTCGTCTAAATAGGAACGTAAGTAAGTAAGTTCCTCTTGTGAAAGTGGGTATATTTTTCCGTGAGGAATTTGAGAGCCCGGTATCAGATCAATTGGACAATCAAACTCCCTATGAGGGGGGAGGTTTTCTGCCTCTTTTAGATCAAACACCTCTGCCAGATCCTGATAAATTTCTGGTAGTTCGGATTCAATAGCAGAGATTAACTGATATGGATAACATGTTTTTAAACAGAATGGTGATGCTAATGATACCTGTGGAGTGGACCAGTCAATGCTGGGGTTATGTTTTTTTAACCATGTAAAGCCAAAAATAAGTGTATGCATGTGGATGGAAATTAAGTCAAAAGTAAGATATTCAGTATGTCCATTGTCAGTTGTCACTAGTAAAGGTATTGTTTGATGAGTAATGGGACCATGTTGTATGAGGGAACCATCAATAAGTTTAACTGAGACTGGTTGTGCCTTGCAAACAGTAGGAATTTTATTTAAATCAACAAAAGATATATCGATATAATTTCCGGCTGCCCCAGAATCGATCAATGCATTAGACTGCACGTTTTTCTGATCCCACTGTAAAGAAAGGTTAAGAGTCAATTGAGGGTTTTGAGTGAAGTATAAAATATTATGTTTTGAATGAATCTTACCCTTCTTCTGCTTTTGAAGAATTGGGCAATTATTAACTGAGTGTTCTTTTTGCCCACAATATAAGCATAGATTCTCAGATCTGCGTCTGGCCTTTTCTTCAGGTGTTAAAGGTCCTTTTATGGCTCCAATCTCCATTGGGGTCTGATTAGAAGTACCCTTTTCCTGGTTGGGTGTGTAAAGATACGGACGTCTAGGTGGTACGTCACAGGTAGCTCTCTCAGCCTTCCTTTCACGTATTCGCCGATCCAGGGTAGTACTTAATTTCATCAGTCCATTCAGGGTTTCGGGCATCTCCAAACGGGACAACTCATCTTTTAACAATTCTGAAAGGCCCAGTCTGAACTGGTTCTTCAAACTAATTTCATTCCATTTAGAATCATCTATCCACATTTGGAATTCAGTAATATAATCTTCTATATTCCTCTTACCCTGTTTTAGGGATCTCAGTTTCGTTTCTGCCGTCATCTGTGAATGAGAGTCCTCATATAAGGATGTCATGGCTAAAAAAAATTCTTCCAAGGAATCTAAGATTGGATGGTTATTCTCAAAATATCTATTAGCCCATGAGCGAGGCTCCCCCTGGAGGAAGGAGATGGTAGTACAAACCTTGATTCTCTCAGAGTGATAAGTTTTAGGCCTTAATGAAAAAAGTAATTTGCAAGCATTTTTAAAGTCTCTATATTCACTTCGTTTACCAGAAAAGGGTTGAGGATAGTTAATGTGAGGTTCAGGGACTTCTGAGCTCTTGGCTGGTAAACATTCTTTTACTAGAGTTTTAAGTGCTTTATTTTCTGATTGTACCTCAGTTAAGGCCCTGGCTAGATATTCTAATTTTTGATGGATGTTGGTGAATTCATTTTTTATTTCACTAGGATCCATCCTATATTTTACAGGTTATAACCTTATAGGCCTGAAAATTCTGTGATAACCAAAAGTTATCTAATAGTGTGATGATTTAAATATGGAAAAATAAAGGTTTTGTTGCTCTTTTCTTAAAATAAGCAAGAGAAAATGATTTATTAAACTTACTTATTTAAGGTGAGTCATTAATTTTGTAATTGATAGAATATTATGAAACTTCACTAAGGTATGAATATATAAATATTCAGGAAAGATTATGAGTAACTGAGATTTAAGTTCAGAGAAAATCATATGTGTTACAAAATTATGCAACAGTAAATGCTGATTAAAGCAGATAAAGCAAAGCAAAGGATTAGACTGCTTGATAAAGTAAAGGTAATTTCTTCACGCACTCACACTTTCACGCAATAAAATATATACACAGTCCAGACATACTAGCTTGAATACCAAACCGCAATCTACTGAGTCAGATGAGAATCACAATAAAGGTTATAGGTATCTCCAATAACAAACAATGGTGTTTAAGGTTTAACCTTTATGAATGAATAAATTGTAGCGTGGAGAGCGGTACTTATCTTAACAGTAGCGGTGGTATGAAGCGTGGGGAGCGGTAATGCCTTTTGGATATAAAGGTTGAGAGGTAAGTTGCAGCTCTTAGGTTCAGCGTCTGTTTGGTGTGAGCGCGACTTCGGCGTGGTGAAAGAAGTTCCGTTTGGCGGATGAATCCGGAAGATGGTCCCGGTCAGGATAGAGGCAAAAGTAGATACCCAGCGGGTATCGAAGGCGATGTAAAAGACCTGAAGGTTAAGCAACAAATGCACAATGAGGTAGTAGCTCCTCAGAGGAGCAAGGAGAAGTGAGAAACAACTTCAATTTTCAGGCCCTGATTAATGGGTAAGCACTTCCTTAAATAGGAAGGAAGTGCTAATGCAGGTTTTAGATTTAAAGGGATATCACAGCGTTAGACCCTATTTTGAGTGACTCCAAATACCGGCGGTTTCCTAAAACCAGCGTTAGGAGCCTCTAACGCTGGTTTTCACGGCTACCGCCAAACTCTAAATCTAGGCCTATGTTACAAAAAATAAAAAAGAGATTATCAAAGATTTAAACTAATTACACCTAATCTAAGGGCCCTATGAAAATAAAAAAGGCCCCCCAAAATAAAAAAAAAACCCTAACCTACAATAAACTACAAATAGCCCTTAAAAGGGCCTCTTGCAGGGCATTGCCTTAAAGAAATCAGCTCTTTTACCTGTAAAAAAAAATACAAATACCCCCCCAACAGTAAAACCCACCACCCACACAACCAACCCCACAAATAAAATCCTAATCTAAAAAAATTCTAAGCTCCCCATTGCCCTGAAAAGGACATTTGTCTGGGCATTGCCTTTAAAAGGGCATTTAACTCTATTGCTGCCCAAAGCCCTAACCTAAAAATAAAACCCACCCAATACACCCTTAAAAATCCTAACACTAACTCCAGAAGATTCACTTACAGTTTTGAAGATCCGACATCCATCCTCCTCCAAGCCCGCAGAAGTCTTCACCTAGATGGCATCTTCTATCTCCATCCATCTGGCGTGGAGTGGCTCCATCTTCAAGACATCCGACGCGGAGCATCCTCTTCAATCAACGGCTTCTTTGGAAGGAAGGTTCCTTTAAATGACATCATCCAAGATGGCGTCCCTTAGATTCCGATTGGCTGATAGAATTCTATCAGCCAATCGGAATTAAGGATGAAAAAATCATATTGGTTGTTGCAATCAGCCAATAGGATTGAGCTGGCATTCTATTGGCTGATTGGAACAGCCAATAGAATGCAAGCTCAATCCTATTGGCTGATTGGATCAGCCAATAGGATTGAAGTTCAATCCTATTGGCTGATTGCAACAGCCAATAGGATTTTTTCAACCTTAATTCCGATTGGCTGATAGAATTCTATCAGCCAATCGGAATCTAAGGGACGCCATCTTGGATGACGTCATTTAAAGAAACCTTCATTCCGAAGAAGCCGTCGATTGAAGAGGATGCTCCGTGTTGGATGTCTTGAAAATGGAGCCGCTCCGCACCGGATGGATGAAAATAGAAGATGCCGTCTGGGTTAAGACTTCTGCGTGCTTGGAGGAAGACTTCAGCCGCTTGGATGAAGACTTCTGCCGGCTTCTTGGAGGATGGATGTCGGATCTTCAAAACTGTAAGTGAATCTTCTGGGGTTAGTGTTAGGATCTTTTCAGGGCAATGGGTAGCTTAGGTTTTCTTAGATTAGAATATTATTTGGGGGGTTGGTTGTGTGGGTGGTGGGTTTTACTGTTGGGGGGGTATTTGTATTTTTTATTTACAGGTAAAAGAGCTGATTTCTCTGGGGCAATGCCCCGCAAAAGGCCCTTTTAATTTTTTATTTTGGGGAGAATTTTTTATTTTCATAGGGCCCTTAGATTTGGTGTAATTAGTTTAAATCTTTGATACTCTCTTTTTTATTTTTTGTAACTTAGTGTTTATTTTTTGTGTAACTTAATGTTTGTTATTTTTTGTAACTTAGTTGTTAGTTTTTTGTAACTTAGTAATTTTTTAGTGTAGATTTTAATTATTTGAGTAGGGTTAGGTTTTTTTAATATATAATATAGTTAATTTAATTTGTAGTTTAATGTACTTTTAGTATAACAGTTAGGGTAGATTAATTATTAATTTAATATAGTTTATTGTAATTTTAGTATAAAAGTCAGGACAGATTAATTATTAATTTAATATAGTTTATTGCAGTGGCGTCGCTACAGGGGGGCAAGGGGGGGGCATTTGCCCCCCTTGGAAAATGGCTTGCCCCCCCACCCGCCCCCCCTGCCAGCCCCGGCACTTGCATAATGCAGTGGTGGAGTTTTGTTTTTTTTAATTGTTGTTTCTGCGCACTGTGCACACAGATCATGGGGCTTGCTTGTTCAGTGTGCTGCGCGGGAAATCGTGGGATCGATGGTCCTTGATGACTGAATGGTGCCGCATGATGACTCCTGACAGGCTGACACACAAAGTGAAATGAGCTCAGCTGAGCCCGTGAGTGACACCCGACTCAGTCTCCGCCCAGCCGGTACAACCGGTACTGTGTAGATGAGGTATAAGGGCACTCAGGGCAGCTGCTGAGCCGCAGCAGTGGTCTGGGGGTGGGCAGATGCACGGCCAGGGGATAAGGGCCCAGGGGGCTTCATAGTTGCACCGTTTGCAGTTGCACAAAGCAGCCTCAAGTCCCCTAAGGAGGGGTTGTTTGATTGTGAGTTAAGGTAAGGAATACCTTTGAAAATATATTTAAAAAACTTAACAGTCAGATAAATAGACTGGTGCCGTGTGCAGTGGGGGCAGCTTTTAGCCCAGGAGACAAGTATACCCAGTCCCCAGTAGCCCATGCACTGTAACAGAGTACTTCAGAGGAAACCCATACAGCTTGTAACACCAGCAATACCAATTGCCCACCAATTGAAATGCAAACTGAGGTCCTTTCAGAATTTTTTGTTGCATAAAAAAAATTTCAGCTAAATTTTGTTTATTTGCAAAAATAAAATAAATATTTTAAAATTAACAGCACAATATACAGGATTAAACCATTATTTATTGATTTATATATATATACCTTTAGGGAAGTTGCAGGTATGGCAGGGTATATACCTGGGTGGTTTATGTAATACAGCTGCAGGTTTTACTATAATAGTGAAATGCTGCCCTGGTTTCACTATGTGCTGCTTCACATTGTATATTGTATATTGCAGAGAGGTGGTTTTAAAGGCATAAATGGTAGGGGGCATACTGTATTTTTACAAGAATCTGCTACAGTTGCACTGCTGTATGTGTTGAATGAGAGTGTGTGTGCTGAGGTATGTGTGTTGCATGAGGGTGAGTGTGTGTTGTATGAGGGTGATTGTGTCTATGTTGTATAAGGGTGAGTGTGTGGTGTGTGTGTAGTATGAGGGTATGTGTGGTGTGTGTAGTATGAGGGTGTGTGTGTTTTGTATGAGTGTGGTGTGTGTGTGTGTGTGTGGTATGAGGGTGAGAGTGGTGTAAGTGTCGTATGAGGGTGAGTGTGGTATGTGTTGTATGAGTATGGTGTGTGTGTGTTGTATGAGGGGGAGTGGTGTGTGTTGTATGAGGGGGAGTGGTGTGTGTTGTATGAGGGGGAGTGGTGTGTGTGTGTTGTATGAGGGGGAGTGGTGTGTGTGGTGTGTATGAGGGTGAGTGGTGTGTTTGTGTTGTATGTGTGTGTAGTATGAGGTTGTGTGTTGTATGATTGTGTGCGTGTAGGATGAGGGTGAGTGTGTTGTGTGTGTGCTGTATTAAAGTGTGTGGTGTGTGTGTAGAATGAGGGTGAGTATGGTGTGTGTCTGTGTAGTGTGATGGTGAGGTGTGGTATGTGTGTTGTATGAGGGTGTTTGTGTGTGTTTTCAGACCAATTACAAAAATAGGGTCACAAAAGGTATGTGGTATCATGGCACTGGGTCTTGGGGAGAAAAAAGTTTGAAGAACCCTGATTTATAGAGCCCTGGTGTTTGCTGAAATTGCTTTAAACTATAAAGAAAAGCTTTTGAGAGTTTTCCTCTCTTTCTCGGGTCTGAAACAATGCCTGAGGGAGAAAGGAAAACTCTCGAAAGCTTGTCTTTTTAGCATTAGGTTAATACAATAAAAAGGTATCATTGCATACCGCATTACTCTGGTATTTTGGAATCTTATTTATATATATATATATATATATATATATATATATTTAGTTTTTTTTCAGTGGTATAATTTAGTGGTGAAAATTATTAGTGCCCCCCCAGTTTTGACTGTGGTATCTTATGTGCCCCCCCCCCATATTGTTCCTAGAGTCGCCACTGGTTTATTGTAATTTTAGTATAAAAGTTAGGGTAGGTTAATTATTAATTTAATATAGTTTAATGTAATTTTAAAGGTAAGTTTAAATTTATTATAAGATAGGGATGAGTTAATATTTAATATAAAATTAGCCGGTTGTTAGGTTTAGGGGTTAATAGGTTAATTTAGTTTATGGTGATGTGGGGGGCTGGCGGTTTAGGGGTTAATAACTTTATTTAGTTGCGGTGGGCTCCGGGAGCGGTGGGATAGGGGTTAATAACATAATGTAGGTGGCGGCAGTGTAGGGGGCAGCAGATTAGGGGTTAATAACATAATGTAGGTGGCGGTGGGCTCCGGGAGAGGAGGGATAGGGGTTAATACATTTATTACAGTTGTGGTGGGCTCAGGGAGCGGCAGTTTAGGGGTTAATAACTTTATTTAGTGGCGGTGGGCTCCAGGAGTGGCAGGATAGGGGTTAAACATTTTAGTATAGTGGCGGTGCTTAGTGACAGTATACAAATAAATCTGGGAAAAGCCGAATAGCAGCGAGATCGATGACTGTTTGTTAATAACAGTCCGCTGCTCATCTCCCCGTACTTGGTGCGCAGCTTTTTGACAGCTTTTTTGTTAAATATGGAGAGCGTATTCAGGTCTGCTGCAGCGATGTTAGGCAATGGCAGGCGAGCGTATTGGTGCCGGCGAATGCAGCACAGTTGATGGCTTGATAAATAGGCCTCAATGTCAAGATACAAGTTCTATAATAACTAAAAGATTACTCAATAAATAACGTAATAACGTAAACAAAATAAAAATGAGATACATTATTCTATCAGTAGGTGCAGCCAAATGAAACAAAAAAGGACTGGCCAATCACAAAAAGAATAACAAATTAAAGGCAAACACAAGGAAAAAAAAAATATTGCGGTTCAATATTTCTCATCTTTAATTTTCTAGGGAGATAAAGTCAGGGAAGTACAACAGCTAATAGTATATTTTTTCTTTTAAAATCGAGCATTATTTTCTGGGATATCTACCAGCAATGAAATGCTACAGAGGCTAGAAATTTGATTCAAAACATATCTTTCTTCTGTTAAGTGTGATCAGCCCACGGGTCATCATTACTTGTGGGATATTAACTGCTCCCCTACAGGAAGTGCAAGAGGATTCACCCAGCAGAGTTGCTATATAGCTCCTCCCCTCTACGTCACCCCCAGTCATTCTCTTGCACCCAACGACTAGATAGGATGTGTGAGAGGACTATGGTGATATATTTAGTTTTTATATCTTCAATCAAAAGTTTGTTATTTTATAATAGCACTGGAGTGTGTTATTCCTTCTCTGGTAGAATTTGAAGAAGAATCTACCTGAGTTTTTCTATGATTTTAGCCGGAGTAGTTAAGATCATATTGCTGTTTCTCGGCCATCTGAGGAGAGGTAAACTTCAGATCAGGGGACAGCAGGCAGATTAATCTGCAAAGAGGTATGTAGCAGTTTATTATTTTCTGACATGGAATTGATGAGAAAATCCTGCCATACCGTTATAATGTAAACTCAGCCTTGAATGCAGTAGATGTAGCTGATATCAGGCTGTCATGTATGTATATTTTACACTTCAGTTTTCTGGGAAATGGTACTTCTCTGGCTTTTAAACTGTATACATAGACTTAACCTATTTTGCAGGGACTTGCAATAGGTTTTAAATGACAATTAATTATTGAGGTAAAACGTTTTTTTGCTGGCATGTAAAAACGTTTTTTTTCTCTGAGGTACTGGGTGAAAAAATGTTTTGGGCACTTTTTTTCCACTTGGCAATAGTTTTGATTTAAATTAGAGCAGTTCACTGATCCCTCTCACTGTTATGTGTGTGGGGGAGGGGCCATTTTGGTGCTTTCACTATGCATCAGAAAAAACTCAGTCAGAGATTCATTTTCTTCCTGCATGATCCGGTTCATCTCTACAGAGTTCAGGGATCTCCAAAGCCTTTTTTGAGGGAAGTAATCATACAGCAGAGCTGTGCTGATGGTATTGACTGTGATATAAAAAACGTTTATTTGTGTATTTTTTTCTGCTGCCAGGGTTAGTTATCATTTGCTGAGGGGAACAATCCTTTGCTAAAACTGTATATTCTGACAAAGATTGATGCTATAACTTAATTATTTTACCTGTTATAATATTTTCTGTGCTTCTTAAAGGCACAGTTCGTTTTCATATTATTTGTAAATTACTTTGAAAAGTATTTCCAAGTTGCTGTTTATTTGCTAGTGTGTTAAACATGTCTGATTCAGAGGAATATCTCTGTGCTATATGTGTTAATGCCAAAGTGGAGCCCAATAGAAATTTATGTACTAAATGTATTGATGCTACTTTAAAAAATAGTCAATCTGTACAAATTGAACATATTTCACCAAACAACGAGGGGAGAGTTATGCCGACTAACTCGCCTCACGTGTCAGTACCTGCATCTCCCGCTCAGGAGGTGCGTGATATTGTAGCGCCGAGTGCATCTGGGCGGCCATTACAAATCACATTACAAGATATGGCTACTGTTATGACTGAAGTTTTGGCTAAACTACCAGAACTAAGAGGTAAACGTGATCACTCTGGGATGAGAACAGAGTGCGCTGATAATGCAAGGGCCATGTCTGATACTGCGTCACAGTTTGCAGAACGTGAAGACGGAGAGCTTCATTCTGTGGGTGACGGTTCTGATCCAAATAAACTGGACTCAGACATTTCAAATTTTAAATTTAAGCTTGAGAACCTCCGTGTGTTACTAGGGGAGGTATTAGCGGCTCTGAATGATTGTAACACAGTTGCAATCCCAGAAAAAATGTGTAGGTTGGATAAATATTTTGCAGTACCGACGAGTACTGATGTTTTTCCTATACCTAAGAGACTTACTGACATTGTTACTAAGGAGTGGGATAGACCCGGTGTGCCTTTCTCACCCCCTCCTATATTCAGAAAAATGTTTCCAATAGACGCCGCCACACGGGACTTATGGCAAATGGTCCCTAAGGTGGAGGGAGCAGTTTCTACTTTAGCTAAGCGTACCACTATCCCAGTGGAGGATAGCTGTGCTTTTTCAGATCCAATGGATAAAAAATTAGAGGGTTACCTTAAGAAAATGTTTGTTCAACAAAGGTTTATATTGCAACCTCTTGCATGTATTGCGCCTGTCACGGCTGCAGCAGCATTTTGGTTTGAGTCTCTGGAAGAGACACTTCAATCATCCACACTAGATGACATCACACACAAACTTAAATTCCTTAAGTTAGCTAATTCATTTATTTCAGATGCCGTAGTACATTTAACTAAACTTGCGGCTAAAAATTCAGGATTCGCCATTCAGGCACGCAGAGCTCTGTGGCTAAAATCCTGGTCAGCTGATGTTACGTCTAAATCTAAATTGCTTAATATTCCTTTCAAAGGGCAGACCTTATTCGGGCCCGGCTTGAAAGAGATTATTGATGACATTACAGGAGGTAAAGGTCATGCCCTGCCTCAGGACAAGGCCAAAGCCAAGGCTAGACAGTCCAATTTTCGTTCCTTTCGTAATTTCAAAGCAGGAGCAGCATCAACTTCCTCTGCACCAAAACAGGAAGGAGCTGTTGCTCGCTACAGACAAGGCTGGAAACCTAACCAGTCCTGGAACAGGGGCAAACAGGCCAGAAAAACCTGCTGCTGCCCCTAAGACAGCATGAATTGAGGGCCCCCGATCCGGGACCGGATCTAGTGGGGGGCAGACTTTCCCTCTTCGCCCAGGCTTGGGCAAGAGATGTTCAGGATCCCTGGGCGTTAGAGATCATATCTCAGGGATACCTTCTGGACTTCAAATCCTCTCCCCCAAGAGGGAGATTTCATCTGTCAAGGTTGTCAACAAACCTAACAAAGAAGGAAGCGTTTCTACGCTGCGTACAAGATCTTTTATTAATGGGAGTGATCCATCCAGTTCCGCGGTTGGAACAAGGACAAGGGTTTTACTCAAATCTGTTTGTAGTTCCCAAAAAAGAGGGAACCTTCAGGCCAATCTTGGATTTAAAGATCCTAAACAAATTCCTAAGAGTTCCATCGTTCAAGATGGAAACTATTCGAACAATTTTGCCCATGATCCAAGAGGGTCAGTACTTGACCACAGTGGATTTAAAGGATGCTTACCTTCACATACCGATTCACAGAAGTCATTACCGGTATCTAAGGTTTGCCTTTTTAGACAGGCATTACCAGTTTGTAACTCTTCCATTCGGACTGGCTACGGCTCCAAGAATCTTCACAAAGGTTCTGGGCACTCTTCTGGCGCTACTAAGACCGCAAGGAATTTCAGTAGCTCCGTACTTAGACGACATACTGATACAAGCTTCAAGCTTTCAAACTGCCAAATCTCATACAGAGATAGTACTGGCATTTCTAAGGTCGCATGGATGGAAAGTGAACGAAGAGAAAAGTTCTCTCTTTCCACTCACAAGAGTTCCCTTCCTGGGGACTCTGATAGATCCTGTAGAAATGAAGATTTACCTGACAGAGGACAGGTTAACAAAACTTCAAAATGCATGCCGTGTCCTTCATTCCATTCAAGAGACCAGAAATTCTCTTCTATGGTGGCTTTATCGGCCACATCTGTCCAGGGGAATGCCATTCAGCAGGCCAGACTGGTCAATTGTAACAACAGACGCCAGCCTACTAGGTTGGGGCGCTGTCTGGAATTCTCTGAAGGCTCAGGGACTTTGGAATCAGGAGGAGAGTCTTCTTCCAATAAACATTCTGGAATTGAGAGCAGTCCTCAATGCTCTTCTGGCTTGGCCCCAGTTAGCAACTCGGGGGTTCATCAGGTTCCAGTCGGACAACATCACGACTGTAGCTTATATCAACCATCAGGGAGGGACAAGAAGCTCCCTAGCAATGATGGAAGTATCGAAGATAATTCGCTGGGCAGAGTCTCACTCTTGCCACCTGTCTGCAATCCACATCCCGGGAGTGGCGAACTGGGAGGCGGATTTCTTAAGTCGTCAGACTTTTCATCCGGGGGAGTGGGAACTTCATCCAGAGGTCTTTGCCCAAATACTTCCACGTTGGGGCAAACCAGAGATAGATCTCATGGCGTCTCGACAGAACGCCAAGCTTCCGCGCTACGGGTCCAGATCCAGGGATCCGGGAGAGGTCCTGATAGATGCCTTGACAGCACCATGGACCTTCAGGATGGCTTATGTGTTTCCACCTTTCCCGATGCTTCCTCGATTGATTGCCAGAATCAAACAGGAGAAAGCATCAGTGATTCTAATAGCGCCTGCATGGCCACGCAGGACTTGGTATACAGATCTGGTGGACATGTCATTCTGTCCACCTTGGTCGTTACCTCTGAAACAGGACCTTCTGATTCAGGGTCCTTTCAAACATCAAAATCTAACTTCTCTGAAGCTGACTGCTTGGAAATTGAACGCTTGATCTTATCAAAGTGTGGTTTTTCTGAGTCAGTTATTGATACCTTAATACAGGCTAGGAAGCCTGTCACCAGAAAGATTTACCATAAAATATGGCGTAAATACCTATATTGGTGCGAATCCAAAGGTTACTCTTGGAGTAAGGTTAGGATTCCTAGGATATTGTCTTTTCTACAAGAAGGTTTAGAAAAGGGGTTATCCGCTAGTTCCTTAAAGGGACAGATCCCAGCTCTGTCCATTCTGTTACACAAGCGTCTGTCAGAAGTTCCAGACGTTCAGGCTTTTTGTCAGGCTTTGGCCAGGATTAAACCTGTGTTTAAAGCTGTGGCTCCACCATGGAGTTTAAACCTTGTTCTTAACGTTTTACAGGGTGTTCCGTTTGAACCCCTTCATTCCATTGATATAAAGTTGTTATCTTGGAAAGTTCTATTTTTAATGGCTATTTCCTCGGCTCGAAGAGTCTCTGAGTTATCAGCCTTACATTGTGATTCTCCTTATTTGATTTTTCACTCGGATAAGGTAGTTCTGCGTACTAAGCCTGGGTTCTTACCTAAGGTAGTCACTAACAGGAATATCAATCAGGAGATTGTTGTTCCATCCTTGTGCCCAAATCCTTCTTCGAGGAAGGAACGTCTTTTGCACAATCTGGATGTAGTTCGTGCCCTTAAATTTTATTTACAGGCAACTAAAGATTTTCGACAAACGTCTTCCCTGTTTGTCGTTTACTCTGGTCAGAGGAGAGGTCAAAAAGCTTCTGCTACCTCTCTCTCTTTTTGGCTTCGTAGCATAATTCGTTTAGCTTATGAGACTGCTGGACAGCAGCCTCCTGAAAGAATTACAGCTCATTCCACTAGAGCTGTGGCTTCCACTTGGGCCTTTAAGAATGAGGCCTCTGTTGAACAGATTTGCAAGGCTGCAACTTGGTCTTCGCTTCATACTTTTTCCAAATTTTACAAATTTGACACTTTTGCTTCCTCGGAGGCTATTTTTGGGAGAAAGGTTCTTCAGGCAGTGGTTCCTTCTGTATAAAGAGCCTGCCTATCCCTCCCGTCATCCGTGTACTTTTGCTTTGGTATTGGTATCCCACAAGTAATGATGACCCGTGGACTGATCACACTTAACAGAAGAAAACATAATTTATGCTTACCTGATAAATTCCTTTCTTCTGTAGTGTGATCAGTCCACGGCCCGCCCTGTTTTTTAAGGCAGGTAAATATTTTTTTAAATTATACTCCAGTCACCACTACACCCTTGGCTTCTCCTTTCTCGTTGGTCCTTGGTCGAATGACTGGAGGTGACGTAGAGGGGAGGAGCTATATAGCAACTCTGCTGGGTGAATCCTCTTGCACTTCCTGTAGGGGAGCAGTTAATATCCCACAAGTAATGATGACCCGTGGACTGATCACACTACAGAAGAAAGGAATTTATCAGGTAAGCATAAATTATGTTTTTGAATGATACCTACATTTTCCAATTTTTTTCTGCTTTTACTTAAAGGGATAAAAAAGTGCAAAAAGGAAATGCTTTAATATGTTAAAGCGTTTTATTTTTGCACCACTGCTTGCTTATATTTATGTGTTAAACCCCTGCAAAGCGATTAAACACATAGTTAAAATTAGCTCTAGAACAGCAGTGCTCTACTGGGAGCTAGCTGAACACACCAATCACCAGCTAGCTCCCAGTAGTGTAGGAAATGTACATATTATTTTCAACAAAGAGAACAAAGTCAGGGACTTCTGGTAGGCAGCATGCTAAGATGGCCACTGATTATTAAGGTTCCGCACAGCTTATGGAATGTTGACTACGACCCCATGGAGACAGCTTCACTACAGCTGAGAGAAACAACAGTGCTATCGACGATCGGAGCAGCTTCTCCCTATCTGAGTTTACCAGAGATTATCATGGATCCGCTCTTTGAATCTAGGGAAAGCCTACTACCACATCAGCTGCTAATGCCGTATCGGAGATGTCCTTAGAGCCCTCCTCATCACTCGCCCTAACTCTGGATACGGTTCTTGATAAAACTGTAGGGGAGAAGATTTTCTACAATACCCTTGAACCCTTCTTCATTCAGAGAGAGAGGCCCTACTCAGGGTTAAGTAACTTGCTTAATAACCTGCCCTACGTTACATATGAAATCTGGAGCGCACAGTGTGAGTATTGTGTGTTTGGCTCCTGATTTACTTCTCTTAAAAATGTGATTGTTTCAGAGTCAGACATGACTTGTGGGTTCTGCCAAAAAAAAAAACAACATGTCATATATCTGGAAGCTAAGCGCTTGGTGGTTGATCCCCATACTATGAAGGGCCCAGTCATGAAATTATCATTGATGGGGCTAATAGAGGAAATACTGTTATTATTACAATTGTGGGATGTTTTCTTGATTTTTGTTTTAGGATATCTAGCTTTATTAATGTTAAGACCCATGTTGTCTTTATATATAAACTTGGAACTTTGTACCTACGCAGATAGTGGATTTACTGCTCACTAAAAGCACTCTGCTTTGAATTATATTCTAACAGATGACACTTTGACCCTTCCCAATATTATTTTCACCAGCCATATTTTTTTATGGAAAGTGCAACACCTCAGCAAATTGTTGTTTAGTATTTTCCCATTAATAAGACCCTGATTTGTGTTTAACAGCTAAATTTATCTTGTTATCTTATGTAGCCTACATCTTACTCATCAAGATCCATTAACAATATGACGCCTCCTTTTTTTTTATAACTTTTTATTAACCATAACAGAATGCAATGCCATACCTTTCAAATTCACAGAGGCATGACAGTAAAACAAAAGGAAAAAGCCATATCACACAATGGTTCCAAAAAATTATACAGTCAAATCCTGCATTATCATTAGTTACAATTTTCAATAAACATTTGTATGAGAAAAAAAAAAAAAAAGAGAAACAGGCAAATACTATCACCAATAAACTTTCAAAAAAAAACTTGCAATGACTTGCATTAGCTTGCATACTGTATGGTATTTTCCTTGATATATAAAACTATAACACACAAGAGAAAAAAAAAAGAAAAGAAGAAAAAAAAAAATCAAGCCTTCACACCCCTCTAAACCTCCCACCATCCCCAATTCTATTCTTGACGTTAATCAGGGAATTCGCCGTTTGCTATGGCGGTTTCCATATAGATAGAGCCCTTAAATGGAAAAATTATTTGTTTTTGTATTTCTATAGGGAAGCTATGGATTATACTTTTCCATTTATAGAAGAATTGTTTAATTCTATGCTCTGAGTCTATTGATGTATCCAATTGTTCTAAAATTAATTGTTTTTTGAGTTTTTGTATAAATTCTTTCAGGCTTGGGACTTGGTGCGATTTCCAGTGTTTCAGGATCAGCAATCTACCCGTAATGATTAGCGTGTTTAATTGGCGAATATTTTTATGTTCTAACTCCCCCTGGTTTATTAAAAAGAAAACACTCTTATCATTAAATTGTATCTTGCATTGATTTATTTTGCTTGCCCAATTTGTTACTTTAAACCAAAATTTTTTAATTTTTGAACAACTCCAAAAGCAGTGATCTAAGTCGGCATTAATAGTTTTACATTTGTGACAACGTGCCAGTGTTTTGTCCCATCTAACCTTTACTTGAGGTGTAATATAGATGAGATTTATAATTTTTGTATGTGATTCTCTCCATGAGGAAGCAATTGTTGCTCTGTCTACCAGATTAAAGCTAGTCTGAATTTTTTCAGTTGAAACTTGCCAACTATCTGCTATTCTTTCAATGTTACGCTGTCCATACGTACTATTAATTATTTTGTAGATGGTTGAAATACTATACTTCCCTGCCTTGAAAAGAATTATGGCCGGGTCCAATTTATCCCATGTCTCTACCGTTATATTTAATTGTGATGTACCCTGAAGATAGTGTCTTATTTGCAGGTATGCGTAAAATTCTTTGCTTGGTAACTCAAATTCCTGTTGTATTTGCGAAAAGGACTTACAGATCTCTAAGTCGTCCTCTATCAGTTGCTTTACCTTAATTAGTCCTTTCGCTGCCCAGTTTTTAAAGATTTTAGATTCTATTCCCGGTGTAAAATTGGGATTTCCTTGAATAGGAAGATGTTTTGAATAGGTTACTGGTAAATTTAGTTGTAGAAGAATCTTTTGCCATGCCTTAATTACCATTTGTATGGCCGGGAACTGTTTAATTTTATGAGGACATTTATCGATAGTAGTATGCAACAAAGCTCAGAGAGAGTATGGGGCTACCAAAATCTCTTCCAGAGGTGACACCGAATAATGGTCAGTCTTTGCTAGCCAATCCAATGCAATCTTCGCGATACAGGCTAGGTTATAAGTCTCGATATCTGGTAGAGCACAGCCCCCGTCTCTTCTAGAAAAAGAGAGTTTTTTTAAGTGAAGTCTTTTCTTGGCCCACAAAAATTGGGTACACGCTTGTTTATATAAATTAAGATCCGTTTTTTTAATCAAGATAGGTAGGTTTTGCATTAAGTATAACAGTTTGGGAAACAGCAACATTTTAATTAGGTTAATTTTACCGGTCAGGGTGAGTTTAAATTTTGCCCATTTTTCCATATCATGTTTTATTTTAAGAAAGATTGGTGGGTAATTGAGATCATACCAATCTTTAAAATTACTCGATAGTCTAATACCGAGGTAGGTAAAAGAGACTTTTGCTTCCTTAAAAGGAGGGGATCGCATTGAATTCTTATTTTTACATAGCCAGAAGATTTCTGACTTTAAGGAGTTAATTTTGTAGCCAGAAAATGTGCCAAAATCTTGTAATATTTTATGTAAAATTGGTATAGTTTTTTTTGTATTGGCGGTTAGAACTAATAAGTCATCAGCATATAATAGTGTCGTTACCCGCCTTTTACCTATCTTTATCCCTTCCAAGTCTTTTCTCAATAAAATAGCGAGGGGTTCTAGTGCCAGGTTAAACAAGTAGGGAGACAGTGGGCATCCTTGTCTAACCCCTTTGTATATTGGGAAGTATTTTGAGAGAGTATCATTTATTATGACTGCAGCAGTGGCTGACTTATATATTAAGGAGGTAAATTGGAGAAAAGGGCCCTCGACTCCATACTTTTTGAGTGCTGTAAAAAGATGATCCCATATAATGGAGTCGAAGGCCTTCTCTGCATCAATTGTTATTAATGCTGCGTCTGGTCCTGATAAGTCATCATCCATATCCATTTTTTTTTTAAAGAGGTTAAGTATTAGCTCCAATTTACGTAAATTACGTGTACAGCTTCTGCCCGGCATAAAACCTACTTGATCTTTATGTATTAATGATCCGATTAATTGCTTAAATCTGTGGGCTATTATGGACATCAATAATTTATAATCACTGTTTAATAGTGATATCGGTCTATATGACCCTACATCATCTTGATTTTTATTTTTTTTCAAGATCAGCACTATTAAAGATGCAGCAAAGTATTTGGAACACGTCATGTTTTCTATGAAGTATTGATTAAACAATGAAGTTAGTAAGGGTGTTATATCTTCAGAAAGAATTTTGTATAGTTCTGCTGGGATCTGGTCTGGACCCGCGGCTTTATTAACTGTTAATTTTTTGATTGCATTGGTGACTTCCAAGGCTGTGATAGGGGAATTTAATTTGTCTAACCTTATTAGTTCTAACCTTGGCAATTGTACTTTGCTCCAAAAATTATTTTTGGTTTGTGTATTAACTGGTGTCTCCGCATAGACCTCCTGAAAATATAGGGATATAAATTTTTGGATTTCATTAATATTAGTAGTTCGCCCAGATGGGGTCTTAATAGAGCCAATAATATCTCTCTTTTTTTTAGATTTGGTTATGTTAGCTTTTCCGCCATGCCTATAAAAGAAGAGTCTTTTTTTAAGGTCATCTTGTGCAGTTTTCTGCGTTAGAAATGTTTCTCTTTCTTTTTTAGTTTTTTGGTAGCTTTCCCATTGTTTTCTAATGGGATTGCTAATATATAGGTTGTATGTATTACGTAGTCGTGAAGCCAGTTCAATATCTCTAGCCATAAATTTCCATTTTTGTGCTACCAAGTAGGCTTTGATTTCACCTCTTATCACAGCCTTGAAAGTCTCCCATACAATTTCCAATTTTATTCCTGGAGTTATTCCTGGAGTTGCGTTGGTCTGCATAAAATCTGACCATTTAATTCTTAACCATGTTTTGAATTGTGTGTTTGACGTTAGATACCTAGGGAAAAAAAACCTACCTATATTACTTTCTTGTACATTTTTTAATTTAAGATTGAGTGTGATAATTGCATGATCCGATAAAACTATTTCTTGTATCTCTGCCTTCATTTCTAGCCTTAATAATTTCTCGCTTACCAGGAAGTAATCTATCCTAGACATCGTACAGTGTGCGTGTGACTCGCATGTATATTTCCGCGAATCTGGGTTTTGGACCCGCCAAATATCTTTAATATTTAATGGATTACAAAAGTTCTTAAATAATTTAACTTCCTGCTTGCTATTCCTGTTTAGTGATGGTTTAAGCCTGTCCAGGCTGGGATATTTGACAAGATTAAGGTCCCCTGCTATAATTAAATTTTCTGTGGAACTAGATAGTAACTTAGTCTGCAAGTTTGCCCAAAATGATTTGTCCACTTTATTAGGGCCATAATATTACTTTTATCAAACGTACCTGTGTAAAGTATAAGGTCTCTACAAACTCTTAAGATCTGTACATATTATACAAAGACAAAACCTTTTTATTTTCTATTTTCTTTTTCTTTTTTATTAAGGCACTCACTTAACATTGGGTCTACTATACTTGATTTTAATTGGTTCACTTGTTTAGGCAGCTTCTAGATTATCGCTTACTAGAAGCAATTTGTTTAGCAGTAAATCTTCGCAGTTAATTAGATGACCCTCCACAATATTGCTCTTTTCAGATATATCCCTGCAGATACACCATTTCAGTAATTTGTTGCTTAATATCTCCCCACATAAGGGATCCTGACATGAGCTATATGTTAAGTAGCCTATATACCCGTTTACATATAAGCTTGGAACTTTGTACTTACTCAAATATTGGATCCGTTTAGCAATATATTTTCGCAGTTATTAAAACAAACCTCCCTAATATTGCTCTTCTCAGACATATTTTGCGGGTATACTGCCTCAGCAAATTGCTGTTGGGTATCTCCCCATTTCCAGGATCCTGACGTGAGCTTGCAATCAGATATGCCTCTATATGTTACATAACCTGCATACATCTCCTACTGTATATTTTTCTAGGGATTGTCTAACTGTAACCTCCTCCTATTAAGATAGCTTCTCATTTACTTCCGGGCCTATTTTCATCTGTTTAGTTTATTTTTTTATGTTTTGTTTAGCATAGTTTAAAAATGAAGGAGTTCAAGTGACAGAAAATGAGAAAGCTACAGTAATCATATATTATGCTAGTGTTGTGGGCGTGATACCATGTAAGTTTATTTCACATTTCAATTAATCAATTGTCTTAGAAAATCGCCTATTATCTGTGCATAATTGTGTCGCAAGAGAATACGCTCATAATAATGTATCTTTGGAACTAATACCTCCTATTTTCATATTCTTTGTAATAAGTGCTTCTTGTCAATATATTTCATAATTGTAACCTGAACAGCACTGAACTGTATGTATGTCATTAATTGCATGTTGTTTACCTGAACTCTTCTCAATAAACAAAAAAAAATAAACAAAAAAAGAGAACAAAGTCAATTTGAAAATAGAAATGAATTTAAAAGTTACATTTAAAAATGACATGCTCTATCATAATCATGCAAATTTAATTGTGGCTTTCCTATTACTTTAATGCACACATAGTAGAGTTATTAAATGTATTAATGTATTTGTTAACGATCTAAGATTTTTAAAAAAAAAAAAACATTAGTTTTAAGGATGTAGAACTCCTAACTGCCCCACATATTTCGGGATTATCACATTTTGGGAGCTATGCTTCGCTGTCCCTCCTGTAGCTTTCCCTTCATACCACAGGGACAGCAACAAGGAAATCAGGTTTAACAATAAACATTAAAGACATGTCTATGGGAAAGTTCAGCATGTGAGAAACTGACATCTAAACTGAGTTTCAACTCAAGGCGAATAAGACAAAAATTAAGAAAAGGAGTTGAACCTTTACCAGAACAAGCTAAAAAGAAGAAAAATATAATTCTATTACAGCCCCAAATACATCTGTTTTATAGCTTAAACCATAGTAAAGCCCAAGGTACATTGACTCCAACGTTTCTTCTTCTAAGGTGCAATTCCTGCAATCCACCCACGCTTCCCAAACTGTGTTACCCCATGCAAAGTAAATATAGTTTTCCACTGTGCTAATCCAGTCTTGCATTTCCACAACACATCCCCAAGTTGGGGACCTATTTTTCATCCAGTATCTCATAAAGGCTACTTTTCAGCTAGTGAATATAATCCAAAAGTGCCTCTGATGTGAGAAGAGTGCTACATTAAATGTGAACCTAATATGAAGATTGAGCTTAAAGCAGATCTGAAAGACATCCTTCCAAATTGGCTAAACAGTTGGGTAATGCCACCATATGTGAAATGCTGCATCAATTGAGCAAACAAAAAGTTGATTGGGTGGGTAACATTTTAAGCAATTTGTAAGGAACCATGTACCATTGAACCAACATATTATATTATAGCACGGAAAGGGACACTCAATTATTCACTGACCTTGTAAGTGTAAATTCCCTATCACTCAGATGGCTCTGGTTCTGGTTCAATTTCTCTTTCAAAGATCTTCATATGACTTTTTGTTACTATCTTGGAGCTTTAAAAAAAGACACTGTGTAGTTACCTACACTCCTCTTTTTGGTCTCACAACTCGTAAAGTTCCTAGACTAATTTTCAGGAAACCACAAGTTCAGCATAGAGTTGAATCTCAGATATTCAAAGTGTAACCACTAACGATGGAAATGGCATAGTATAAACTTGGATTGAATGGACTAAGATGGTTGGGAGATTCCCCTCAGGTAAATGTCTTATTCATTAATATATTTTGCCAATCAAGCACTGATTATCTTATTACTGATTAAGAAGGAAAATCTATGTTGTTCTGGAACACACAAGAGATCTTTCTGGGACAAAGTGTAAAGCGAAGACCAATAGGAGAAAGCATAGACATAGTAATGATAATCGTACTGGCGCCCAAGGAAGATCCAAATGGAGAGACAAGATCAAGTCAGAAGGTCAGTGCAAACAAAGTGTTAGGCAAAGGGACAGAACAGGAAAAGTAAACCAAATGCAAGTCAAGGGTCATGAAACCAGAGGACAACAGGATACAAAAGGTCAGGAAGGAGATCACAGGGAAAAGCCAGGAAAACCATGGATGGTTTCTGGGAGTTAGTGGAGTCTGACACATGGGTGCCACCCAGCTCTTTGATGCAGTGCTATACATTTCTATAATGCAATTATAAAGCTGTGCTGATTAGTTTAGATTTGTATAAGGTTTGCTGGACTATAACACAGGTTCTGTCTTGTTACATCTGTGAGTTGTAAATCACTCTCTGTTATATTCAATGGAGCAGCATCTATATTGTAAACATTCAGCTCTCAGTGCATAGAACAAGCTCTGCTGTGAAGGACACAGGCATCACAAAAACACAAAAAAAATCCTAAAACACAAAAATGAAAGGGACACTAAAGTCACATCTTTTCTTTCATTCTTCAGATAGAGCATACAATTTAAAAAATTGTGTGCAATCTTTTCATATGCAGACTTTCTGATGCATTAGCTCATACTGAGCATGTGCAAGACATCACAGTGTATACACATATAAATCTGTGATTTGTTGATGACTGTCACATGATAAAGGTGGACTGGCAAATTAATGAAATTTCAAATTTGTTGGGAACAAAAATCTACTGCTCGTTTGAAATTCAGAGTAAGTGCTATTGTATTGTCATTTAACTATGCATTTGTTCAGTATGCAAATCGACTGTATTTAACGGACCTTTAAAAGGAAAAAACAAAAACATTACAATCTAATATATTTAAAACATTGCTTAAAAAAATAAATGCAATTTAGACTATTCACATTAATTATTCATTAAAAATGTGCTTTTCTCTGGTCATACACATGTAAATATTTATACACTCTTGAAAAACAAATATAACAGTAAAGAAATGCTTGATCAGTGAAAAAGAGGATGGATCATCATATATACATATATATATATATATATATATATATATATATATATATATATATATATATATATACTGTACGTACATAATATACATCTTTAGACATGTATATGTATGTATCCCTATTAAAGCCCTTTGCCTGCTTTTTTTTTCTCTAACACCTGAGCCCTTATAACTTTTGCATGCAATATTTTTTTTAAATATTTTTTATTAGATGGTGTTATTATAAGTGTAGCTGTACGTTGTAATGTATGTTTTATGTGTTTTGTGAGATTTATTTGTTTCTCAAAACAGTTAACCAGAGCTCTGAGGTTTCGCTAACCCAATGTGCTTTAGCTTCAATTGTGCTCAAGCAATCGCGTTTACTTCCAAGTTTTAATATGAGCGGAAAACCCAACGTGCGCAAACAGCCGTGATAAACCCCCTGTCGATCACGCCACTGCTAATCTGGCCCTATGTGCTTAATGCTTAGGTAAAATTCACCTTTGTAAATATTATATACAATAAGCAATCCACTCAACACGGCAACTGATAATTAATTTGTGTTGCAGCACTATTTGCAGAGTGAAAACTGTAAGAAGTGTGTATATGTTGCTGACAGTTTGTGCCTGAAAATATGTATATTTGGTTATCTGTGGGAGTGGTATGTGTGTGTGTGTCTGTATCTTTGGTAGCAGTGTGTGTGTCAGTATGTGAGGTTTGAAGTGCACATATATTTTGCTGGCAGTGCATGTGTATAAAACTGTGTGTGACTGTGCAAGTGTGTGTGTGCAGGTGTTTGTGAGTGTATGCCAGTCAGTGTGCATATCTAACTGACCTTGTGAACTGTGCCTGAGTTTTATGCAGCAGTTTGTATCTAGCTGTTTGTTGAAAGCTCAATTTAAAATTAATAAAAAATAAACGTAGGGGGGCGGAGCTAACTGGGGAGCTGAACGGACGTGTATCACAAGAGCTCCGGCTATATTATATCTAAAAAGTATGTTCAACGTCCGTTCAAGCCCAGATTTGATATCACCATAGTGAAATTAGCTAGCCCAGGAGACCTGAACAGTTTAGCTCCAAATACGGAGAGATAAATAGACGATTCCTCACTTTCACGGAGCATGTCCTGCTGAAGAGATCACTCACTTGTAAGCGGCCATTTTATTTTTCCTATCTACGCAGTGGCTTAAAGTTCAGAACAAATCTACCTAAAGGCTAATCTATTACACGCAGCTGAGGGCAATGGCTAATGAATTATTTGAGGACGAGATATCGGACATATTTGCAAACTACCTCTCTGACATGCTCATATTGATCACTGAGTGGTCTGAACACTACATTGTGCCATATATGCTCCAAGATGGCGCAGGACTGCTATCTACATCGACTGAGTGTGTAGAACCTCACGACATGGAGGTGGACGCTCTGAACACGATCGGAGATGGTGAAGACACAGACGCTAGGCAGTCTCTGATGAAATATCCACCTCATCCTGACAAGTGGCCCGATATGTGCGGCTGTTGCTACGGAAATGGTCCGGTCTGTTTCTGATGCTGAGAGGCCATCCGCAGGAGTTTTGTGCTCAGAGTATAGCTGGCTGCCGGTGTTAATGAAGTCCTGGAGGCTGGAAGACAAGGGACCGATGTTGAAGGCTAATTTCTATAGCTGGTTAGACAGTGAGACCCTAAACAACTATTCCATTGCAGTGACTGATTTGGGCTTGAGGAGCCAACTGGACATGTGTTTCAGATATCATGGACAACCGGAATGTCTTATTCACTCCTGCCTGGCCGATGAACTGACATTTCTACGAAGGGCTGGAGTAAGGTGAATTCTTGGGTCAGGGATATTGGCAGAATCTGACTGAGCAAGTCTTTATTGCTTTGACTTTTGCCAATTAGCAATGCCTGTACTGTTTGGTGGACATTATGTTATGTTTGCGGTTTCTTAGTGATAATAAGTTGGAAGTTTATAGTTTAATGAACAAACAGATCTGTTTTGCTTATTACTACTTTTGTCCTGATGTTTAGTTGTGCTTTAGACTTTTTGCTCTCAGTGTCTCCCTTTGTTAAGCACTACATAACACAAGAACTTGAATGTATACTCTATACTATCTGTAGGTTAGACGTTATATATAATTATGCTAATGTGCTCCTTGTCATTTGCAGACATATTTTTCTCTTTACGATATGGTCTATGCAAAATCTTTTGTACTATGTTGGGCTGCCATATGTTCTTAGGTAGACTATTTAACATCTTTAATTAATAAGCTCAGTTTACTAGCAATCTGTTACTTTTGATAGAGGAATCAGTATACACTGGATAGTCACTAGCATTGCATAAATGTTTGCCATTTTATAGTGTCTAGGTAAGATTTCAGGCGCTCCTGATGTTTTGATATGAACTGTACCCACTGACAAGTAAATTTTGTTAAGTGATTCAGTGTAACCCAGTTTACCACTAATGTTACCTAATTGCTAGTCTCTTTATTGAAAATAGGTTCCTGTTTAGCAAAGCAGCCAGGGGCTTGCCACTTAGGGACTTCCAATACTCTACCTTGATCCCACAGCTTTCAAAGTCTATCTTAATAGGGGGACACAACTCTCTTATGTAAACCATTTACCACCTACAATTAGTAAGTTTAGATTATTAGTAATCTATCACTCTAGAATCAATATATACTAAATATTCACTAGCATTGTATAATTGTTTGCCATTTCATAGTGATTAAGAAAGAAAGTTCCTGATGTTTTGAGCTTCCATGATTCCCTACTTTGTGTATGCATGAATAGTACCCACTAACTAGTAAATTTTGCTTGTTTGTACTTTATTATTGCTGATAAGTGATTCAACGTAGCCCAGTTTACCACTACTTGTTTGTGAGAGGGACCCCATTTAATTTAGTTCTGTCACCAAATATTTTCTAAGAGTGGGAGGTGCTGTCTGCGGCCGAGATATGGACTGCACTCTTAGACCGGACTTGGTATACATCCTAAGTCACTCTTAGACCCACAGCCCTGGATAATTACAGATAGCTGTACAGTATCCAGTTAAATATTACTGTGTGCTTGCCAGAGAGTACCAGGTTTTCTGTTTGTTGTGTTGATAATTTTGTTTTGTAATTTTCCCTATGGGTTTGTCACCCAGGCCAATTGGGGATTAACTGCCTGAGTTGCTGGAAACTTTCGAGATATCCATTGAAATTATACTAAAGGGATGCCGACCACGCTAAACATTCTGTAGTTATTCAGCTTTACCATGAACTTGTAATGCGCAGGGTACAACAATGTAGTTGATGTGCCGATGAAGACTGAGGTTTTCTGAAAGAACCTTAACTGATACAAGCATATACAGAGTGTCCACAGCACCTTATCTTTAAAATAACTCCTTTATTGGAACAGGTAAAAGATATTCATGACTAAGGGCTGAAAGACCCAAAACGTTGCATGTATTTTAATCTGTCCCAATAAAGGTGTTATTTTAAAGATAAGGTGCTCCTTTTCTGCAAAGATATCATAATGCCAATCTTGATAAAATCATTAGACTGAGTAAGTTAAAGAGACATTCCAGCCAACATTAGAAACCACATGGATTAATTTCAGTTTTGAATAGAAGCATTTTTGTACCTATATTATATACAGATACTCGTCGACTTACGACCGCGTTACGTTCTGACCTTCCGGTCGTAAGACGATTTGGACGTAAGTCGGACAAAATATATGGCATGTAAATAATATGGTCTATTGTGTGATGTGCTGGGCTGACATTTCATGATTAATAATAACAATAACACCAGAGTTGTTTTAAATTAAATTCCTTTACTAATACAGTATCATCACAGTATGAATAATAACATAACATTTACTGTACTGTACCTGTACTGTACAAATAATAACATAACATTTACTTTGCAAATACTATTATAAAATAACATTTACTGTACTGTACCTTTACTGTACTGTAATAAAATAACATTTTTTTTGTACTCTACCTGTAGTACTATGCAAATAATAACATAACATTTACTGTACTCTACCTGTAGTACTATGCAAATAATAACATAACATTTACTGTACCTGTACTGTGCAAATAATAACATAACATTTACTGTGCAAATACTATTATAAAATAACATTTACTGTACTGTACCTATACTGTACTGTAATAAAATAAAATAAATTGTACTCTACCTGTAGTACTATGCAAATAATAACATAACATTTACTGTACTCTACCTGTAGTACTATGCAAATAATAACATAACATTTACTGTACTCTACCTGTAGTACTATGCAAATAATAACATAATGTTTACTGTACTCTACCTGTAGTACTGTGCAAATAATAACATAACATTTACTGTACTCTACCTGTAGTACTGTGCAAATAATAACATAACATTTACTGTGCAAATACTATTATAAAATAACATTTACTGTACTTTACCTGTAGTACTGTGCAAATAATAACATAACATTTACTGTGCAAATACTATTACTGACATTTACTGTACTGTACCTATACTGTACTGTAATAAAATAACATTTACTGTACTCTACCTGTAGTACTATGCAAATAATAACATAATGTTTACTGTACTCTACCTGTAGTACTATGCAAATAATAACATAACATTTACTGTACTGTACCTGTAGTACTATGCAAATAATAACATAACATTTACTGTACCTGTACTGTGCAAATAATAACATAACATTTACTGTACTGTACCTATACTGTACTGTAATAAAATAACATTTACTGTACTGTACCTGTAGTACTATGCAAATAATAACATAACATTTACTGTACCTGTACTGTGCAAATAATAACATAACATTTACTGTACTGTACCTATACTGTACTGTAATAAAATAACATTTACTGTACTGTACCTGTACTGTGCAAATAATAACATAACATTTACTGTACTGTACCTATACTGTACTGTAATAAAATAACATTTACTGTACTGTACCTGTACTGTGCAAATAATAACATAACATTTACTGTACTCTACCTGTAGTACTATGCAAATAATAACATAACATTTACTGTACCTGTACTGTGCAAATAATAACATAACATTTACTGTACTCTACCTGTAGTACTATGCAAATAATAACATAACGTTTACTGTACTCTACCTGTAGTACTATACAAATAATAACATAACATTTACTGTACTCTACCTGTAGTACTATGCAAATAATAACATAACATTTACTGTACCTGTACAGTAGTTTGCAGGAACTTTAACACTTATTTTACTTTAAACTTTTAAGAAAAGTAACTGAACTTAAATTTTTCTTTTACTGTACTTTTACAGTTATGTCATCAGAGTTATCATCTTGGTGAGTTGAGGCTGGAGGGGTTTCAGATGCAAACGTTTGTTTCTTTTTCTCCTCATAGATTTCACGATAGCCGCGCACAGCTTCCTGAATTTGACGGTCAACCTTGTTAAATCTTTCAACATTCTGGTCCATGTTTTCAAAACAGGAGACAGCTTTATTTAGCAATGTAAAGCCCTCAGCCAACCCCTTTGCAGTGAATTTCTTCTCTGGCTCTTCATCTTCTTTGTCTTCTTCCTCTCTCCTATTTTCCTCTGCAACTCTCTCTGCTTCCAGTTCTATTAGATCTTCATTTGAAAGTTCTTTGGACTCATAATCTAACAGCTCTTCTACATCTTCCACTTTACATTCCAATTCAAGATTGTTTGCAAGTCTTACAATGTTTTCTTGAATTTCATCGAGCTCTTCCTCTGTTTCAAATCTCTCAAATCTGGTCACATATCGTTTTACGCACTTCTTCCAAATTCCATTCATGCACTTTCTGTTACATCCTCCCACGCTGCTGCAATATTTTTTATGCACTGAAGAATGTTATAACTTTTCCGAAAATCACGCAATGTTATGTCATCATCAGCATCTGTAGCAGCTATGGCTTGGGAGAATGTAGATCTGAGGTAGTATGCTTTAAACGTGGCCATTGCCCCTTGGTCCATCGGTTGAATGAGTGGTTGTGTTGAGTGGCATATAAACCACTTTTACATCAGGATTAAGGTCACCCAGGTGTGGTGGATGTCCAGGAGCGTTGTCTAAAATCATTAAAATTTTGAACTGGATTACTTTCCCTAAGCAATATTCATGAACTTGGGGAATGAAACAGTTAACAAACCAGTCTGTGAACAATGCCTGAGTCATCCACGATTTAGCATTTGACCGGTAATACACAGGCAGCGTGTGGTTATTAATGTTTTTAAATGCACGTGGGTTTTCTGAGCGATAGATAAGAAATGGCTTAAGCTTAAAACCAACAACGTTTCCTCCAAGTAACAAGCTTACCCGATCCTTGAATGCTTTAAATCCTGGCATGGTTTTTGATTCTTGGTGAATGTATGTGCGCTCAGGCATCCGTTTCCAGAACAGACCCGTTTCATCAACGTTGAATATTTGTTCAGGTAAATACCCTCCCTCTTGGATTAATTCATCCAAAGTGTCAATGAACTTTGCAGCGGCTTCTGAATCTGCACTTGCTGCTTCTCCTGAAACCCGCACATTATGCAGACTGAATCTTCTTCTAAAACGTTTAAACCATCCAGTGCTTGCCTGGAAATTCTCTTTGTAATCCTCACCAGCTTTCTCCTTTAAAGTCTCAAACAAACTTTTAGCCTTCATCTGAATTGTTAGAAGGCTTATGGGTGTACGTTTTTGTATTTGATCTTCTATCCACAACATTAATAATTTCTCCATTTCATGAATGGGCCCTTGACGTTGTTTTGTTATTATTGTTGATTTCATTGGTGCGGAACCTTTTACAGCTTCACGTATGCGTTCCTTGCCCTTAATGATTGTGGAAACTGTGGAATACGACAGTTTCATATCACGGGCAATCGCATTCACTTTTTTACCTTCGTCATACTACTTTATGACTTTCATTTTTATCTCCAAATCAAGAGCTTTCCTCTTCTTTGTAGCCTCTTTGCCACTACACGGTACCGGCCTTTTGGACTGCGACATGGTCAGACCCATACAAAGGCTGCTGCTTACAGTCACTTCTCATCACACACAAGCACCGCCTTTGCGCACACAAGCACTGCCTTGCCTTTACGCACATACGCAAATAAGCATCACCCTCAGTGCGACCGATGGTCGTAAGTACCGCCTTTGCGACTGATGGTCGTAAGTACCGCCTTTGCGCACACAAGTACTGCCTTGCCCCTTTACGCACATACGCAAATAAGCATCACTCTCAGTGCGACCGATGGACGTAAGTATCGCCTTTGCGCACACAAGCACTGCCTTGCCCCTTTACGCACATATGCAAATAAGCATCACCCTCAGTGCGACCGATGGACATAAGTACCGCCTTTGCGACCGATGGTCGTAAGTACCGCCTTTGCGCACGCATCGCCTCTTCAGTGCGACCGATGGTTGTAAGTACGGATGGCCGTAAGTCTCATAGGTCGTAAGTCGACGAGTATCTGTATATTATATTATATACCTATATTAGCACAAATGTTTCTGATACATGCTATAGTTGTTTCAAAAGTGTATTTAAGTATGCACTGTGCACCAGCATTTTAAACACAGCACTTGCTTAAACAGCCTACGGTGGTTGTACCATCTGGAAATTATTGAATTTGTTAATTGCTGACATGATGCAAGTCCTACTAATGCTCTGAGCAGCTGCAGTATTTAAAATGGTGGTGCACTGATAATATCTAGCTATGCTTCACATGCACATGCAGAGAAACATATTAATACTAAAACAGTGATAACATGCATTGCAAATATGTTTCGAGTCAAAGATGTAATTCATCTATGTGCATTTAAATATTGACCTGAATGTCCCTTTAATCATTTTATTAGATTTTAGATTAACAAGCAGTGTCCAATAGCAGATACTAACTGCAATGGTAAATTAGTTAACAAAGAAACAATCCAAAAGCATAGATTTTATTCCCCCATTATATCAAACCAAGAAACATTTTCTTCACTTTTAATTGTACATAACAAATGGTTCCCATAGCTACTTTGCCAGCACAGTGGTTTTTTCCAGAACATCTGATGCTGATAAAAGTTCCTATTGTCTCACAACAGTGAAGGCTAAAGAAAAAGTTAAATAAAATAAACATCTTACACAATCATAACTATTTAAAGGGACACTAAACCCAATTTTTTTCTTTCATGATTCAGATAGAGAATGCAATTTTAAGCAACTTTCTAATTTACTCCTTGTATAATTTTTTTTCCGTTCTATTGCTATCTTTATTTGAAAAAGCAGGAAATCTAAGCTAAGGAGTCGGCCCATTTTTGGTTCAGACCCTGGATAGCGCTTACTGTTTGGTGGCTACATTTAGCCACCAATCAGCAAGCGCAACCCAGGTGCTGAACCAAAAAACGTCCGACTCCTTAGTTTACATTCCTGCTTTTTCAAACAAAGATAGCAATAGAACGAAGAAAAAGTGGGCAGACTCCTTAGCTTAAATATCCACCCAGACTTGCAAGTTGAGTGTAAAAATGTTAGTGCTATGGTGTGTGAGCGAAAGCCTAGGGCTCTCTAACATATATATATGTGTGTGCAAGTGTATAATGTATGTATGTATGTGTGTGCACACCTACATATATATATATATATATATATATATATATATACACACATATACACACACATATAGATATAATATCATTATCAGTTATTTGTAAAGCGTCAATATCTTGTCATATACTATATACCTTCAAATCCCTATTTAAAACATTTATTTAAATTTAAAAATTCTATATTTTACATTTAGTATGTGTAAATATGAGTGAAATATTTTTTAAAATATATTATACATCTGTTTATGCATATATTCTAGCCTTAACACTTTACTTCAGGTCTCCAAGAGAGCTATATTTTACAGCACAATTATTGTGCTTGAGCACAACACATAATTTACCACTTATAATAGGAGGGATTATAGTACACCCTGCCCTATCCATTGAAAGTATAGGGTGTGTTAAAAAAAATGTCAGCTGCATTAAGATTCCCTGGTAAATCTTTTTGACCATTCACGTGTAATACCAGATTTGCGCTATTCTTAGTGCAGGGTGGCTATATGGATAGTGCATCTTGCACTATTGATTGCGCTCCACTTGTAATCTAGATCTCATTGTGTTCAACACCCATTGTAATGCCAACTCATTAGTGGCACAAAGAAGCACCTCAGTATTAAATTTATTATAATAGTCACCACTACATAACTTCTCACCACAGTATCCACCACACACTGAACCCCAACCAAATGTAAACAATTATAACCACTAATGTACAAGGCCTATCATCACCCCTACTGCACCAAACCCCAATAACTCCAATCCACTGTATACCCATGTGTTAATGGAGACCTAACACCCCACTCTCGTGTCAACCAGAACGCATATTCTCAAGTGTGCTAACCCGACATGAAAACAGTGTTCTTCACATAGTAGAATATGTTCTATTTATTCATAATATTGATATTTTTATATATATATATATATATATATATATTAAGGTGTATATATAGCAATATCTATTTATAAATACATAGAACATATTTTGCTATGTGCAGAACATTGGAATGTGAAATATTTACAGTAAATACACAATATAGCATATATATATATATACCTATATGCTTTTACATGTTTTCATCTACTTAACTGCAAAGGGTTCCAATTCACTTATATATATGCCTTATATGTGTACATATGTATTTATTTGTTTATATGTCTATGTTAAAGCCCTTTGCCTGCCTTTTTCCCTAACACCTGAGATCTAATATCTTTGAACCCTTATAACTTCTGTGTACATTTTTTTTTTTAAATAATTTTATTAGATGGTGTTAATATGAATGTAACTGTACTTTGTAATGTATTTTTTATGTCTTTTGTGACACTTTTTGTTTCAGCCAGAGCTATGAGTTTACGCTAACCCAATGAGCGTTAACTTAAATTGCGCTCAAGGAAGCCCTGGACGAGGACTACAAGGGAGGGGCATTTGAACTCTGTCTATGTAGTAGGAGGAGTGTTAGGTAGTGAGGAGGTTAAGTAGGTGGGAACTAGGCTGGGGTATAAAGGAGATGGGGTGGTCTAAAAAGGCACCAAAAGTTTGGAGTATACGTGCGAGCACAAGCTCCCTCCCACACTTAATTGGGAAGGGTGGCTGTCGCAGCTAAGTGTGGGTGGAGTGTTTGCCTGGTAGACTAGCAGTTTTAGTGAGTACCTCCTGGTTAATCAGGAGAAGAGTAGGTGGGGAACTGATTTACCTGGTTGGGGATGTTGTGGTTGCTGTGGGGGCAAGCACTGTTGGGGGTTAATGTATTTGGTTATTTATTACATTTTATATATATTTGTTATAAATTCAGCTGCAACCTTTATAACCCATACATTTGTGGTCATGTGTTATTTATTCAATCACCTAGTATAGGGGTCTGATCTTGTTTACTTTCAACTTGTAATAAGAGTGAAAATTAACTTCTGCGAAAAACCATATCGCTTGCGTGCAAACGTTTGCGCTCCACTTGTAACCTGGCCCAATATTTTTTGAATGCCAATCTACTAACAACATGAGGTCAAAAGTGAATGAAGGCTAATTGGATTGCTTTATATATAAACAGATTAAATTTGCTTTGACATATTTTGAACAATTTCTGTATGTATAATAAGGGGCATAATAACCTAATGGAGCACCAAAACATGTTTTATTCTAATATTAATCATGTATGCACATTCATTAGAATATTGTTGGCACATACATAAGAAGAAAATGTGGCATTTTAAAATATTTAACTAAATAGACCTTTTTAGTTTAATGTATAGGGTTTTTTTTATAAGCCAAAGCTAGGTATCTCTAGAATTAATATAATTCAACACTATCTTGACAAAAATAGCAACTATAGATAACATTTCAAATAAAGCTCAGTGTATTGCTGTTTGGAAAACAAAATGGAATGGCTAAAATGTTGAAAATACTTTCATGGATACAATACAATTTTAAACCACATTCCAATTTACTTCTATTATTTAATTTGCTTAATTCTTTAGATATCCTTTGTTGAAGAAATAGCAAGGCACATGGGTGAGCCAACCACACAAGGCATCTATGTGCAGTCACCAATCAGCAGCTACTGAGCCTATTTAGATATGTTTTTAAACAAAGGATATTAAGAGAATGAATCAAATTACATAATAGAAGTAAAGTGGAAAGTTGTTTAAAATTGTATGTTTCTAAATCATCAAAGATAGAAAAAATGATGTTTCATGTCCCTTTAATTCTTTGGACGGCAGAGAACCAGCTAAATGCTAACCTCCGCTCATTCTTTACTCCATCTGGTTTCAAGCTAGTTAGGGAACAATATGGAACTAGTAGCATTATTAGTAGGCACTAATTGTCAAACTGGGAAGCCATGGTTCCTGGAATTGTACTATTGGCTCCTACATTTTCAGAATATTCTACATATTTGCATATACAAGAAACCTTTTTGGCTTGTAAGTTTAATTTAGATTTACCATTCCCTGTTAATAGAAGTGGAACAATGTTTTGGCAATAATTCTTTAATTGTGATTACTTCTATGAACTTCAGGCTGTTGTAATAAGACACATTATATCACAAATCTGCAATAAACAATATGGCGGGTTCACATAGTTGGCGTTAATTATTTTTCATCTGCTGTAAAGCGTTCATTTTGCCTGTTTAACACTTCACGCCCCTCTGCAATTTACAGTGACCCCATTTTCTTGCATTGCGCTTCCTAAATCTTGCCCACAGTTTACCATTCTCTTTTCCCATTGAAAACAAAGGAAGTGCTAAACAATAAATAGCACTGTGTTTACGCTTTACAAACTATTGTTTTACCCCTTGACCAAAACGGAATTTATCACTACTAGGCGTTAGTGACATGAAACCCAAATAGTTTTATTTCATGATTCAGACAGAGAACACAATTTTAAATAACTTTCCAATATACATCTATGATCAAATTTGCTTAATTCTCTTGCAATCCTTTGTTGAAAGAGCATCAATGCACTGCACATCAGTTGAACCAATGACATGGTTTATATATATATATGCAGCCACCAATCACCAGCTAGCTTCAAATGGTGCATTGTTGCTCCTGAGCTGACCAAGGTATGCTTTTCAACAAAGGATACCTAAAGAACAAAGAAAAATAGCCTTCTCAATCATGTTCATGTAAGAAAAATGTTAGGTTTCTTATTGCTTTAAGACACAAAGAGCAGACAAAATAGTGCGAAAGTATATCCTAAACCAAATCCCTTTGTACAGTATCTAAGGTAAACATCATTTGCAGGTGTAAACTTAAACTTTTTAATCTAAATGCCATTTGTATATAGGAATGATGGGCACACTGAGCATGTTTAACCAGTATAACGATATTTTAGAAGTATTTTTAATGCTTTCCATCATTGATTGTAAAAAATGACATTCCCTGTATTGGTGAGGTTTCATCTATAAACAGTGCAGGAAATCATTTTCTCATTGAAGGAAGTAACTGCAGCAGTGCAGCTATATTCATCCTCTTTAATAGGGTTTTTACATTTCTCATACTTTAAATGCTGAAAATGCTAAGTGACAAGGTTTTACACATATAGCCAAAAGCTGCAGAACTCTGCAATTAGGGTTGGACCCTCGGCCATGCTTTCCTGGACACTTATGAGTTAGACATGCTGCAGGGTAAGCACGGAGGAACATGTATTGTGCTATTCATCAGCACTGTTCATGTTATGTTCAGAGGCATAATACATGTTCCGCCCTGCTTACCCAAAACATGCCCGAGGCGGTAACCCTATCTGCAATACCTCACTATGCAGGTAGTGAAGGAATATGTACAGCGCCAATACAGGCTAAGGGATAAATATAAACACTAAAATATACAATAAACCACTAGAGAAATCAAATATATACCTGCTAAGGCTAAAAAGGATTTATTACAAATGAATAGGTACCGGTAGAGGATAAAATGCTTAAAAACAATGGTAAGATAGAGTCACAAAGTGCTAATGACAATGAAGGGTTTGTTGCAAGTAAAAAAAGGGTCCAATAGAGGATAAATATTTAAACACAATGGTAAGATGAAGTAATGTTCTAAAAAACTCACAAAGTGCAAATGACAATGAGGGTATAAGAAACTATAATGGTGAATTCACATGTGGGTGTGGGTACACAAATGGCAAAGTGTTTATGCAACAAAAATGTGCAAAAATGTGTTTATACAAAAGTTGTGCAACTTGATACAGGCATGGATGTGCAAATGTATTTATGAAAATAATAGTGAACACTAATAATCAAAAAATCACAAAAAATCACAAAGAATCACAAAGATTAATGTAGTCCTGAAAACACTGCAGTGTAAAAATAAGTCACAGGTAACTTAATACCAATAGGTGACAAAATGTGGAAAAAGGTGATGTAAAAACAAAAATAATCATAAAATAATCAAAAAATCCAGTGAAGAAAACAAAAATAAAAAAAAAACCAAATGATGTTCAACAAAAGATCAAAAGAGAACAAAAAACGGGGAGTCTTGATAAAGGCCTTATTTTTGGGGCCGAAACGCGTAGACCTGTTGGTAAGCACTATTCCAAGTTTTCTAACCACTTTGAGGACTTGTTACGCTATGTTACTTCTTTTTTCACAGGGACATTCTTAGGACACTGGATAAAGAGCTGACTGTTGTTAGGATTTGCCTGGGAACTCTCCCCCTCAGGATTCAAGGTTCCTTCATTTGATTCCTTTTTAAGTGACTGTTATTTGGATTACAAATACCCCGTTTTTTGTTCTCTTTTGATCTTTTGTTGAACATCATTTGGTTTTTTTTTTATTTTTGTTTTCTTCACTGGATTTTTTGATTATTTTATGATTATTTTTGTTTTTACATCACCTTTTTCCACATTTTGTCACCTATTGGTATTAAGTTACCTGTGACTTATTTTTACACTGCAGTGTTTTCAGGACTACATTAATCTTTGTGATTCTTTGTGATTTTTTGTGATTTTTTGATTATTAGTGTTCACTATTATTTTCATAAATACATTTGCACATCCATGCCTGTATCAAGTTGCACAACTTTTGCATAACACATTTTTGCACATTTTTGTTGCATAAACACTTTGCCATTTGTGTACCCACACCCACATGTGAATTCACCATTATAGTTTCTTATACCCTCATTGTCATTTGCACTTTGTGAGTGAGTTTTTTAGAACATTACTTCATCTTACCATTGTGTTTAAATATTTATCCTCTATTGGTACCTATATTTTTCACTTGCAACAAACCCTTCATTGTCATTAGCACTTTGTGACTCTATCTTACCATTGTTTTTAAGCATTTTATCCTCTACCGGTACCTATTCATTTGTAATAAATCCTTTTTAGCCTTAGCAGGTATATATTTGATTTCTCTAGTGGTTTATTGTATATTTTAGTGTTTATATTTATCCCTTAGCCTGTATTGGCGCTGTACATATTCCTTCACTACCTGTTCATTTTTTTGGGGGTTGGTTAGACCCTTCATTTGTATTCAGCTAAAGGGATTGTCATAGCGCTTGGCTACCTCACCCTATTCTTCACATACCTCACTATGCAGACAGTGATTTCAAAACCTCACTGTACAGACCTCATTTTCTAAACCTCGCTGCACAGGCCGCTATTTTAAAACCTCACTGCACAGGCCGCTATTTTAAAACCTCACTGCACAGGCCGCTATTTTAAAACCTCACTGCACAGGCCGCTATTTTAAAACCTCACTGCACAGGCTGCTATTTTAAAACCTCACTACACAGGCCGCTATTTTAAAACCTCACTGCAGAGGCCGCTATTTTAAAACCTCACTGCACAGGCTGCTATTTTAAAACCTCACTGCACAGGCTGCTATTTTAAAACTTCACTACACAGGCCGCTATTTTAAAACCTCACTGCACAGGCCGCTATTTTAGAACTTCACTACACAGGCCGCTATTTTAAAACTTCACTTCACAGGCCGCTATTTTAAAACCTCACTGCACAGGCCGCTATTTTAAAACCTCACTGCACAGGCCGCTATTTTAAAACCTCACTGCACAGGCCGCTATTTTAAAACCTCACTGCACAGGCCGCTATTTTAAAACCTCACTGCACAGGCCGCTATTTTAAAACCTCACTGCACAGGCCGCTATTTTAAAACCTCACTGCACAGGCCGCTATTTTAAAACCTCACTGCACAGGCCGCTATTTTAAAACCTCACTGCACAGGCCGCTATTTTAAAACCTCACTGCGCAGGCCGCTATTTTAAAACCTCACTGCGCAGGCCGCTTATTTTAAAACCTCACTGCACAGGCCGCTATTTTAAAACCTCACTGCACAGGCCGCTATTTTAAAACCTCACTGCACAGGCCGCTATTTTAAAACCTCACTGCACAGGCCGCTATTTTAAAACCTCACTGCACAGGCCGCTATTTTAAAACCTCACTGCACAGGCTGCATTTTCAAAACTTCACTGTACAGGCCGCTATTCCTCACTGTACAGACTGCAATTTCAAAACTTCACTCTCACTGTATAAAACAGGGTTTCTATCACTGTAAGAAGATTGCCGTTTTAAACAATCAATACTGTGAACGGCAAATACTTAAATCCTGATCATGCTAACAGATAGAAACCCTGTCAAAACGTAATGCAAAAGTATGTAAACAGGGTGTAAAACGGTAGAGGATTTTGAAAGATGAAATTATTAGTGCTTTACAACTGCTGATTATCAGCAACATGTACACGTGGCCTATGTGCTAGTTACCTTCTTACAAGCGGTGATGGAGCTACCCAGGTTACTGGTGGATGTATCCATAATGCTGCTCCCTCCACTGCTTCCATAATTATCCAAAGAACCACAGAGTGCAGATGGATCAATGCTGCTGGGAAAAGAGCAAAACTTTAATCAAATTATTCAGAATATCAGTATAAAGATTTGTTGCAATATCACACGTTCTGTGCTAACAGCGCCATTAAATTCAGTATAATGCATTATCAACAAATGCAATAACACTTTGAATTTCAAATAAGCAGTAGATTTTCAAAATTCTTCCATTTTCCCTTTCCCCTTTCATGTGTATCATGTGACAGCCATCAGCTAATCAAAGAAGGGAAGGATTTCAAATCTATACAGTATTATCTCCTGTACCCATCAGTTGTAGTTCTGTGTTACAGGTAGGAGTGTGCTACCATTATAGAACATGGGTCGTATAGTACGTTATCTGATTTGATATACAGCACATCTGCATTTCAGGTTTTTTAGAAAATAAATGTAGGTATTCAATCAATAATAGCCAAGTCTTTAATTGAGAATGGTAAAAACCCCAATACATTTTATTAAACCACTCTAAAAAGGATTATTCAGACTGATTCACACATTCTATTCATTTAATGCATTCACCATAACATTAGCTCCTTTTATTAAATTGATAACATTAATTGTCTGTAAACAACTTGATATATCAGATTCATCATCCAAATAGCAATGATATAAATATAATACATTTCAATAAAAATAATAAACTTTAAAACTATAAATTCAATTGAGCTGTAAAAAATGTAAATAATCTCTTCCTGATTTATTCATTCTTTGCACACACTTTTGCCTTGAGACCATCTTGGAGTATGTCTGATTTATTTTTAGATATTTTCTGTCACCCTAGGGTCTCCATTAACTTTTCCACTGCTGAAAATGCTTTCGCTGTTTTCAGCATGTTGCTAAAGGTTTTTTTTGGCTTTGCAATTGCATATCAATTTAATTGCTTTTATATAGTTTTATGAGTTATCCACACAAAGCATTCATTGTTTTTCAGCAGACAACACACAACAAATCCACAAAAAATGACACCACATAGTATGCAAAAACTTTCATTTATTCAGTACCCCAGTTGAGTATTTAGGCTTCATGCTGCATTAGGCACCAATAACGCCGACCTAAACTCTTGCCTCATTCATCAGATTACCCCATACAAAGCATATAGACTCACATTACAGAACATCTACATTTACACAAAACATTGTAAAGCAAATTGTTTTTAATTTTTTTTTTAATTTGAAAGTTATTCCAATTGATAAGAAACCCTGCCAATTAAAGGGACAATAAACTCAAAATGTAATTCACCATAAAGGGTTAGTCTGCAACTCAAGAGCAAAGATGCATGTTTTATGGAGCATTAACATCTCTTGGAAAATCCATACCACTTTAATTTATGCTCGGGTATTACAAGCTAATGGTTAATATTTACCGTGGGAGCATTAGTATGGTGAACTACAGAAATCATGTAAAGCCATTTTAGAATTATTTTGGGTAATATATTTTTAATAGGGTCTGCACTAAAATGACTCATGTTGGATAAAATTAATTGTGCAAGGCTGCAAGAGCGCAAATCTTCCAATCATGTAGTAGAGATTTTCTTCTGTTTCTGTCCTATAAAAATGTTATGCTAATTGTGCATATTATTCACTGCTTTACAAACAATATGAATGCAAAAAGAAAGGTTTTATGGGCATTTAAATCCTCTGACAAAGTAGAGAGGATCCCTACAAAATCAGTTTTTTAGTCACACAAGCCCAATGTCTTTTGTATACTGAGCAAGTTCAGAAGCCCCTGGGAGTGACACAGTGAACAGGAAGGGGCTTTGACCGAGGGAGGAAGAGGCCCCTTTTGGTTGGTGGGGTAAAAAGGGAAGGGGTTGGTTCAGGATGAGCCATACTTAAGGGGCTGAGCGGGAAGAGGCAGGAAGTCACTTGTGAATAAACACTGTGGTGACAACAGCTCCCTCCCGCCCACCCTTTTGTTTATGTTTTTTTCTCCTTTTATTTGTAGTTTGTCGCAGCGGGGCGGGGGTGCTAGTTCTTAGACAGCAAGGAAAGGAATATGGCCAAGTGAAGTGGGGGTTTGAACAAGTTGCCTCTCCATGGGGTGAGTGTGCAATTGGTTTCTTATAGGGGCAAGGGGTTCCCTATTAAAGTGGAAGGGAGGTTTGTAACGGACTCAGCAAGTATGTAGTTAAGTCCACATGGAGTAACGGCCATGTTGCTAAATAATAAAGGAACTAGCACCGCTGGGTATGGTCCAGTATGGTATTGAAATGGTGTTTAAGGTCTAAGTTATTCAAGAACATTGTGTTTATGTTTATGTTTAAATGTGGTATTTATTAATAATTAAAGGTTTTATAGTTATTTAATAAAAGTGCTGCAGCCAATTTTGTACCAAGATGCTGTCTCCTGTGTCTTATTTTTTAGGTATGGGTAAGGGTGGTTGTAGGCTTGTGAATACTGGGGGCCGGAACTTGACGAATTTAAAGGTCAAGCCATAAACATAAAAATGACCTTTATTAATTCAAGTGAGTCAAGATACAGTGAAATATCTTTCACAGCCAGCAAATGGGGACTATGAGACACTAAAGTGTACAGACTCCTTTATATGAACACAGCTTTGTATTAGGAATGGAACAACATTGTTGATGTGGCCACTTTGGTGAACTCGGGCTTGATGATCTGGAAGAGACTAGGAGCACCTCTTTGAAGATTGTGGAACTCTGTGATCTGATCCTGCCTAGACTGTATTCTTTAGAGTAGTGGACTCTTAATGTGCTTTATTAAATACCTCATACATATGTGAGGTTGTAAATGTGAGTGTGTTTTTAAATCATTGATAAAAGTGTTATGTTTTAACACTACACACACACACACACACACACACACACACACACATATATATATATATATATATATATATATATATATATATATATATATATATATATATATATTGCCAGAAATGCAGAAAAAGGGCTTAAAGGGACACTGAACCCAAATTTTTTTCTTTCATGATTCAGATAGAGCATGCAATTTTAAGCAACTTTCTAATTTACTCCTTTTATCAATTTTTCTTCGTTCTCTTGCTATCTTTATTTGAAAAAGAAGGCATCTAAGCTTTTTTATTGGTTCAGACCTCTGGACAGTGGATGAATTTATCCACCAATCAGCACGAACAACCCTGGTTTTTCACCAAAAAGGGGCCGGCCTCTAAACTTACATTCTTGTATTTCATATGAAGATACCAAGAGAATGAAGAAAATTTGGATAGGAGTAAATTAGAAAGTTGCTTAAAATTTCATGCTCTATCTAAATCACAAAAGAAAGTTTTTGGGTTCAGTGTCCCTTTAAGTGTGACTGACAGTATTTTAATGAACTAATAAAGTGAATATAATAAAATAATTACACTAATTTTATAATATAAATATAATGCATAAAATAAGTACCATAATTCAAATGCAGGGGTACAAATAAGTATTACAAATTAACAAAGAAAATAATATATGGATCTGTATACAAAACTATAATGAGCACAATAATGTACAAAAACAAAAAATAAATAAAAGGTTTGTGCAAAAATAAATCTCCACTGTGACCAGAATTTGGGAAAGTTAGTCTCTATAAATGTGGTTAGATTTTCATCCATGATTAACTAAAATATTATCAAGTAGATATTCTTCGCCCAAAAACTTGATCCAATTGATAATCAATAAAAACTAGGCTTATGCAAAGGTGACATTTTTGGTTTGTCGGAAATTTTTGGTTCAGAATTTTCATCCGATTCGGGTTCTCAGATTTTCGTTCGTCAGTGCATTTGGTTCGTCCGAATATTTGGATAATAATTTTATTCCATTCAAAATTTGTTACATTGCATTAAAGCCTATGGAAATCCCTCATTACCTTCCTTTTAGACACATAATTACACAGTTAGGAAATGCAAACAATCCAAAGATTCATTGCTAACTGGGACCCGGAAACATACATGAACTACAAAGAGAATTCAAACAATAAATTGGAATTTAAAGCACTACATTCCTCACTTTCTCACACACCTGCTACATAACAAGTTTGTAGTTACACTAGTAGTTAGCTTGGAGACTTAATTCAAGGAAGGGCAGGAGAGGTGGCACCAACAGGCAGCAGAGTTACTGAACTAGGTAAGCCTGACAGTACAAAAACCTCAAAAATACACCTCCAAGGTTGGAGGACAAGGATGTGCTTAGAGTACCTTGGACACAGTGGTGTCAGTTTAGTACAAACTTTGACTTTAACTGATGACCAACACAGAGCAGGAAGGGCAGGAGCAGGAGAGGCAGCAAAGGTAACTTTACCCCTTAACGACCAGTGCGTACCCTGTACATCGCTGCAGTCCTGGGCTTCTCTCAGACGCGATCTCACTCAAAATAGCGAGATCGCACTATTTCTGCATGCCCCACACCACGAGTGGGGCACTGCAGAAATAGATTTGCAGAGTTCCCGAAGCGGAGAGGGCCACTATGTGGCCCTCTCTGCATGGGACAGCTGTGGTACCGATCGTTGGTGGGTGGGCGGTCCATCACTGGAGGAGACAGGAGGAGTGCAGGAGCGGGTGGGACTGCTTGGCCACGCTACAGGGTATGAGGAAAAAAAGCGTAATTGAGGGGGAAGGAGGGAGTAGGGGAAATGAGGGGGATCCCATGTGGGATCCGTTAACAGAAAGGTATCTGGAAGGGGGTAGTGTATTGAGGGGGGACAGCTACACTATAGAAAAAATGGGACTTTTATTTTTTTTCAAAAAATAATTGCCAATTTTCAAACAAACTGGGTACTGGCAGACAGCTGCCAGTACCTAATATGGTGGCAAATAGGTAGAGAGGGGAGGGTTAGAGAGCTTTTTTTGGGGGGGGATCAGGGAGGTTGGGGTTTAGGGGGGAACCTACACTGCTGCAAATGTATTTTAAAAAAAATATATATATATATAAAAAAAGCTTTTATTTTCATACTGGCAGACTTTCTGCCAGTACTTAAGATGGCGGTGACAATTGTAAGGTGAGGGAGGGAATAGAGCGGAGGGGTCAGGGAGGGATCAGGGGGTGGGATATGTCAAGTGTGAGGCTGATCTCTACACTAAAGCTAAAATGAACCCTACAAGCTACCTAATTAACCCCTTCACTGCCAGGCATAATACAAGTGTGATGTGCAGCAGCATTTAGCAGCCTTCTAATTATCAAAAAGCAATGCCAAAGCATATATGTCTGCTATTTTTGAACAAAGGGGATCATAGAGAAGCATTTACAACAATTTGTGCCATAATTGCACAAGCTATTTATAAATAATTTCAGTGAGAAACCAAAATCGTGAAAAAGTTAACCTTTTTTTTTTTTATCGCATTTGGCGGTGAAATGGTGGCATTACATATACCAAAATGGGGCTAGATCAATACTTTGGGTTGTCTACTAAAAAAAAAAAATATATTGTTTTGATAGGTAAATATAAAAAAAAGGCTCTATTTCTGTTTAAATGTAGGGATGGCAAAAATGCTCTGATCTTTTGGGGAAGTTTTTGTCTGAAATGCCCGGTCTTTAAGGGGTTAAAGGTAAAGTAAAGTCATAATTAGAAATTCATGATTTAGACAGAGCATAGAATTTTAAACAACTTTCCAATTTACTTCTATTTAATTTGCTTCCTTCTCTTGTTATCCTTTACAGAAAGGTTTATCTAGGTAAGCTCAGGAGCAGCAAAGAGCCTAGATTCTAGTTGCTGATTGGTGGCTACATATATATACTGATTGTCATTGGCTCACTCATGTGTTCAGTTAGAAACCAGCAGTGCACTGCTGCTCCTTCAACAAATGACACCAAGAGAATGAAGCAAATTTGATAATAGAACTAAACTGGAAAGACCTTTAAAATTGTATGTTCTACCTAAATCATGAAATAAAATGTATTGGGTTTCATGTCCCTTTAAGTAGGCATCTGGATTATAGTACACCAACCTCATAAATACACCTCTAAGAAATGTGTTTAGTGAAAGTAGTATGGGTGAAAGGAAATAATTTAGCCACCATTTAGCAAGGGCTACCCCCGTGTGGAACAAAAAATTGTCCGGCTCCTAAGCTTATATTCCTGCTTTTTCAAATAAACATACCAATAAAACGAAGAAATTAAGAATAGGGGCCAATTTATCACCGTCTGTCTGACATGATAAGCTGTAGCATATCATGTCCGGCAGACATCGCTGTCGGCATTTAACATTGCACAAGCAGTTTACCAGAACTGCTTGTGCAATGCCGCCCCCTGCAGATTAGCGGCCGATTGGGGGTGTCAATCAGCCCGATCGTATAGGATTGCGCGGATTGCAGACTGCAGCCTCAGAGGATCAGTTATGGACTGCTGCTTCATAACGGCTATTTCCGGCGTGCCTGAAGGCTCGCACGGAAACAGTAGCATCAAGCTCCATTCGGAGCTTGATAATTCGGCCCCTAGGAGTAAATAAAAAATTTGCTTAAAATTGCATGCTCTATCTGAATCATGAAAACAAAAAATTGGGTTTCATATTCCTTTTAATAGAAACATTAGGTTCTCAGCCAACTCTGGAGTATTTTAAACGGACACGGAAGTTTAATGCAGATCTTCACCTTTCTTTTACTATAGAGCCATGATGCATGTAAAAAGGACACAATATTTCTGCATAATATAATAATATATGCATTAGCAAACATTGTTATATACAAGGCTATTTATTGAAAGCCTACAAAATCAGCAATCAACACTTAGAGGCCTTTAGACCGCTGCTTCATAACTGCTGTATCTGGAGCTTGATAAATGGGCCTCTTACTGTACTTTTATCAAAAAATAACAAACCAATCAGAACAAGCTGAGTAAAATATATGCAGTTCTCCAATGTAATGCTGGTCTATCTCAGCAATAAATACATCTCAACTCGAAGGCCAGCAGATTCAAGCTGTGCATTTCTGTATTATTAAGAAGCTTTGTCACAGGTCATTGATGATTCCAAACCCAATATCCAAGTGCTCTCCTGGACTTCTTTTAAAGTTGTATCTCTTGCAGTGTTTTATTATGTCAAGCTGTGCATTCTTCTCAAGAATTAGCTTTATTGCTACAAAATGGATCTACTTTCATTTGGATTCTATTTTAAAGCACACAGGAGGTATTTCATTTTTTTATATTCTTAATGATGTATATGGCTATCTGTGTTTTCCCCGTCAGCCAAACTGCATTACAGGGATAATTTGGCCTGAAAAATAGCTTGGTTTCTTTTTCATAAACATGAGACCACCCAAACCTTTTCTTAAAGGGACACTCAACTCAAAATTAAACTTTCATGATTCAGATAGAGCATGCTATTTACAAAAAAATCAATTTACATCCATTAACAAAATGTGCACAGTCTTTTAATATTTACACTTTTTGAGTCACCAGCTCCTACTGAGCATGTGCAAGAATTCACAGAATATACGTATATGCATTTGTGATTGGCTGATGGCTGTGACATGATACATGGGGAGTGGAAATAGACATAACTTTTGAATTTGTAAAAAAAATAATCTACTACTCATTTGAAGTTCAGACTCATGATTTATAAAGCCTGGGCGGACAGGGGCGTATATATTCGCCCCTGTCCTCCCCAGCTCGTCTCTGGAAGGCAGCAATCTGCTGCCGGAATTCAGCATTGCACAAGAGCGCTATTTTGCACTCTTCTGCAACACCGCCCCTGCCTGCAAACAACAGCCAATCACGAGGCAGGAGCTGTCAATCCCCCCGGTCGGACGAGACTAGGGAGTTTGCAATTCTCCACCTAAGAGGTGGAGAAGAAGTTAGGGACGCAGCGGTCTGATGACCCCTGCTTGATAAATATTGACTGCAGGCTCTCTTGTGAGAACCTGCAGTCATAGGGGGGCGAACGGCTTGATAAATCAAGCCCTAAGTGCTATTGCATTGTCTTTTTATCATGCATTTGTTGTTTATGCAAATCTACTGTATTCACTGGACCTTTAAGCAATACTAAGATGTCCTAACTCTGCCCACACTTTCTAAACCGCTCCCCAGGCCTCTAATACTTTGTCCCTAACCCTTCATAACACAGCTATCTGAGGTTCCACCTAGGGATGGGAAAATGTTTCGTTCATTCGTTTCAAATTTTGAATGTTTGTACAACATTCTAACATTCGTTTAATGTAATAGTATTTCTAATGTTTCTTTAAATGTAATATTGAATTCAAATGTTTCTAATAATTCAATTCGAATTATGCAATATTCAAATTTGAAAAGTTCGAAAATGTATATATTTGTAACAGTATTTCTAATGCTTCCTTTATATGTAATATTCGAATTATGCAATATTTGAAATAAAAACATTCAAATTGATATATTTGTATAAATTATGTATCAATTTACTAAATTCCCTACCACATGAGCTATTGAACTTCTGAATTGTATTTGTTAAATCGATTGTTCCCTTCCAAAATTCGAATTATGAACATTCGAAAACTGTAAATAGCAATCGATTATTGAATTTTTAAGAATATCTAAGATATAAGATTTAGTTGTGTATTCATTAATTATTTGCTGTATATCACTGTGGTATAAAAACAAATAAACAATCTTTTAGCTTTTGAGATTTAAGACGCAAATCTCAATCATAATACTGTTTAAGAAATTGCCTTTGTTAAGAGATTACGTTTTGTCTTATGTTTACAGAATGTATTTTTCATGTAAACAAATCTTCTGTAATCTTCACAGCAGCATTTTTTTTTACATAACTTTTAATCAGTGAAACATTTGCAAGATACTGTAACTCAGTGATATGTTCCTTAAAGAGACAGTCTATTTCAGATTTTAATTATTTAAAAAGATAGATAATTCCTTAATTACCCATTCCCCAATGTTGCATAACCAACACAGTTATATTAATATACATTTTACCTCTGTGATTATCTTGTATCTAAGCCTCTGTAAACTGTCCCCTTATTTCAGTTCTTTTGACAGACTTGCATTTTTTTTAGCTAATCAGTTCCTACTAATAAGTAATTCCACGGAAGTAAGCACAATTTTATCTATATGACATACATGAACTAACACTCTCTAACTGTGAAAAACTGTAAAAGTGCACTGAGATAAGACTCAAGGTGACCTTCAAGGTCTTAGAAATTAGCATATGATCCTACCTAGGTTTAGTTTTCAACAAAGAATACCAAAAGAACAACTACAACTAAATTGGACAGTTGTTTAAATTACGTGTCCTATCTGAATCATGAAAGTTTAATTTTGACTAGACTGTCCATTTAATTGTAACATATACGTAATAATATGTAATATGGGTGTTTATTACTTTCATCATTACTATCTCCTGTGGCAAAAAGGATAAATTAATAAGGACACAATCATTGTACCAAAACATTGTACCGTGAAATAGATAACAAGCAAAAGTATACAAGGGATTTTTTCAGTGGTAAATAAAACCAGTACAATTCCTGTGTCAAAAGATATGATATTATTATATTAAATTAGGTTTATATTACAAGTGGTGCTCTAACATTTGCGCTCAAGCGATATAGAAATATTGCAAATTACAATTGGAAAGTAAACGCATTCAAAATGAATAATTCTATAATAATATTTAATAATGTGTTTTACTGTGTATTTTACTGTGTAATTATTGTATATATTTAGCATTCCAATGTTATACACATACAGGATACTTTTATTTTTATTATTAAAAATATATTCCTATATACACAGTATCTATATACCTATACCTGTATATATTCCTATATATTTAAAGGTATAGACTATAATCGCGTTTGTAACGCGTCCATTGGTGTTGCCAGTTGCGCACGCATCCTCAAAGGAATGTTGGCAGTGCGAGTCAGCCAACAGATGCAGCGATTCTTTCATTACCCTGCCATTTTCGGAATCCACCGGGATGCAGCGAAGGCAAATGGAGCATTACAAAAAAAAAATGCCCGCAATAAGTATTTAAAAAACAAAACAAACGCCCATACTAAATATTTAGAAAAAAATAAACTAACCGCCCGCACAAAGTATTAAGAAAAAAACTGCAACTACCTAATAAAATTATTAACCCATAAATCCGCAAACCCCAATATCGCAAAACATCTATTAACCCCTAATCCGCCAAACCCCCACAATTCAGTAAACCTAATTTACCTATTAACTCCAACACCGCCAACCCCCACAACGCAAAAAACTAATTTAATGACTAAGCCCCCTAACCTAACACCCCCTAAATTAACCCCTAAATTACAATAAGAAAATGACTACATTACATAAGAAAATAAAAAAATTACATTACATTAATCCAATGACAGAAAATAAAAAAACGCTAACATTACAAAAAATAATAAACAACAACCTAATCCCTAAAAAAATAAAAAAAGTCCCCCAAAATAAAAAAACCCTTATCTAATGCTAAACTACCAATAGCCCTTAAAATGGCTTTTTGTAGGGCATTGCTTTAAAGCAATCAGCTCTTTTACATTACAAATAAACCAAGTCCCCCCTATCAGTAAAACCCCCCACCCACCAAACCCCCAAAATAAAAAAAAAGTAACACTAATAAACCTAAACTACCCATTGCCCCTAAAGGGGTATTTGTATGGGCATTGCCCTTAAAAGGGGATTCAGCTCTTTTTCACTGCCCTTAAAAGGGCATTCAGCTCTTTTGCAATTTGCCCCCCAAAAAAACCTAATCTAAAAAAACAAACCCCTCCCCAAAATTGAAAAAAAAACCTAACACTAAAGCCCCAAATAGGTACTCACGGTTTCAGAAGTCTGGCGGAGAAGGTCTTCTTCCAGGTGGGTCCATCATCCACACGGAGCAGAGGTCTAGAGCAGTCTTCTCAGCAATGGCGATACTCAGCGGCAGTCATCGGCAGCGGTGGCGCTCCTCGGTGGCAGCGGTCCACGGCGAAGGCGTGGAGGTTCCTCTTCATGTGATCGTCCACCGCACACTGAAGATTGAATTCAAGGTACCCCATATTTATTTGGGTACCTTGAATTCCTACTGGCTGACATTTTCAAAATCAGCCAATAGGATGAGAGCTACTGAAATCTTATTGGCTGTTTTGAAAAATTCAGCCAATAGGAATGCAAGGCACCCCAAATTGATTGCGGTACCTTACATTCAATATTTAGTATACCACGGACATCGGATGAAGAGGAGGCTCCATGCCAATGAGGACCGTTGCCGAGGACTACCGCCACAGATGACCACCGCCGAGGATCGCCACATCTGGGAAGACCGCTCCGGACCTCTGCTCTGTGCCGCTTTCGCAGCGGATGAAAATGATAGACCCGCCTGGAAGAAGACCTTCTCCGCCAGACTTCTAAAACCGTGAGTACCTATTTGGGGTTTTAGTGGGGGTTTTTTATCTTATTTTTTGGAGGGGGGTTTGTTTTTTTAGATTAGGGTTTTTTTGGGGCAAATTGCAAAAGAGCTGAATGACCTTTTAAGGTCAGTGAAAAAGAGCTGAATGCCTTTTAAGGGCAATGCCCATAAAAAATGCCCCTTTAGGGGCAATGGGTAGTTTATTTTGGTGGGTTGGGTGGGGACTTTGTTTATTTTTAATGTAAAAGAGCTGATTTCTTTATGGCAATGCTTTACAAAAAAAGCCCTTTTAAGTGCTATTGGTAGTTCAGTATTAGATTAGGGGGTGTTTTTATTTTGGGGGGATTTTTTATTTTTATAGGGGTTTTAGTTTAGGTTTAATTTTATTATTTTGTATAGCTTTGTTTATTTTTTTCTGTATTTTTACTTTTTATTTTTGTAGCTTGGGGGTGTTTAATTGTTAACACACAGACTGCCCTTTGGGCAGGCTTATCAACTAGTAGACATATAAATGTAATTTAAAAAAAAATTATGTGAAAACATTTGAATGTAAAATATGTGTAACGCACTTCAGATTTTGAGCGTTAGGCCTAATGCGGTGACATGTTAGCGCATGTGTAGATTGAGTTCTTATGGCATGTTATGTAAAATATTAAATATAAAATATTAAAAAATATTGAAGTGATGGTAAATTCTAGTTTTTAAAAAATGCTAGGATTTACCATCACTAAAAATAAAGGCGACTTTAATTCATCAGTTTAAACATAACTGGTAAATAGGTACCTTTAATGTGCCTCAGCTTCAGCGCTAATCTAAGCACCTCCGTCGCCCACGACACATCTCAGTTTTTCAATGAGGTGACATTTTCAACTCTTAGCCAATAGCCGTTCTTACCTAAAGCATAATTTCAAATGATGTTTTGTCTATTTCTGTGGACTATGCTTCCAACTGATGGATATATTTATATGTGTTATATTTTTGTACAGATATTTGTATGGTTATTTCTTTCTTTCTCATAATTATTTGCATTAGAATAGAATTTACTTGTGCTCTACAAATCACTGATGATGATGATAATAATAATAATCTCTTTAACTGTCCTAGAGATGTGGCACAGTTATTGTGTATTGTGGTGGGATAAGGAGATTTAAGAGCTAATAATGGTGGGAAAGTTACATGTTAGGGTTAACAGTAGTCTGGAGACTTACAGACTGAACTGATATGTTTTGATTCCCATATGAAAATTAGAAAAGAGAATTAATTGAACTCAGTGTTTGCCTATATTCATGACTTTTGATATGTATACAAACACAATAGCAATAATATCAGAGCTTCCTCTGAGAGTTATGATAAAATAAGCCCAACTCTAATACAACTCTTACACTGTTCATTTCCTGAGGGAACATTATTGACAGGCAACATGACATATGGATGTCACTGTTATGGCATATGTAAAAAAACATGGCACATAATGTCATTATGTAAGAGTAGATTGAAAACTTTATGAGGACAGTTTCTACTAATATAAAAATATTTTCAGGATGTCTGTAACTATGTACTAGGCAAAGCTACAGAAAAATGAAATAAAATCTGCTAACGCAACAGAATTCTGCTTCCCACTTAGTTCAGGCAACAAATACTCTACAGGTAAATAATTTACTGTCAGAGCTGTCAGTTGTCAAAATTTGAATTAAGGAACTCCAAGGCCATGGGTCTGAAATAGGCAAAAAAATGACTAAGGCTGCAGGGCATTGTAGTTGTGGTCTTATGTCTGAAAGTATATTGGTTCCAATCTGAGGTCAAACATGGGCAGACAACTGATAGTGCCAACAAACCATTGACAGTTTGATTTTCAGTCTGATTTAAGTCCATTCTATAGCACTATTGCTACCATTAATATTATTAAGGTTTATTTATAAAGAGCCAACATTTTACGTAGCATTATACAAAAAGTGCATTACAATCATAAGGGTACAGTACAATAAAAAAACTTACAATGAGACATTATGGGCTAGATTATGAGTGGAGCACTATGTATCGCTCCCGATCTTGGGCGCGATCCGATATAGATCGCAGTTTGCGTCGCCCGCAGTTTCAGCTCGCAACTCGAGCCATCCAATATGCGGCGCCGTCACTTGCTAAAGTGGCGCAAGTCTCACAAACCAGCGATGTCCAGAAATCTGCGTAAGTACAGATTTTTGGAGTCGCCAGTGACTTGCGCCACGTTAGAAACTGCCGGCGCCTATAAAACCTGACTAAAGTCTAAATCACCCGCACTGTCTAACACGCCTCCTAAACATTGCCCGACACGTCTAACACGCCTCCCTAACATAGCCCGACACGTCTAACCCTCTATCCGCTATCCCCCCTCACTATCCTAACAATAAAAAAGCTATTAACCCCTAAACCGCCGCTCCCGGACCCCGCCGCAACCTAATAAAGTTATTAACCCCTAAACCGTCGCTCCCGTACCCCGCCGCCAGCTATATTATATCTATAACCCCCTAAAGTGAGCCCCTAACACCGCTGCCATCTATATTAAAATTATTAACCCCTAATGTAAGCCCCTAACACCGCCGCCATCTCTATTAAAATGATTAACCCCTAATTTAATCTACCTACCCCGCCGCCAGCTATATTATCTATATTAACCCTAAGTATATTATAGTTAATATAGGTATTACATTATATATATTAACTATATTAACCCTAATTATATTAGGGTTAATATAGTTAATATAGTTACTATAGTATTTATATTAACTATATTAACTCTATCTAACCCTAACACCCCTAACAAAATTTATATTAAATTAATCTAATTCATTTATAAACTAAAATATTCCTATTTAAATCTAAATACTTACCTATAAAATAAACCCTAAGATAGCTACACTATAATTAATAATTACATTGTAGCTATGTTAGGGTTAATATTTATTTTACAGGTAAATTGTTAATTATTTTAACTAGGTATAATAGCTATTAAATAGTTATTAACTATTTAATATCTACCTAGTTAAAATAATTACCCAATTACCTGTAAAATAAATCCTAACCTAAGTTACAAATACACCTACACTATCAATAAATTAAATAAACTACAAACATCTATCTAAAAATACAATTAAATTGTTCCGATCAGCCAATAGAATGCGAGCTCAATCTGATTGGCTGATTGGATCAGCCAATCGGATTGAACTTGAATCTGATTGGCTGATTCAATCAGCCAATCAGATTTTTCTAACTTAATTCCGATTGGCTGATAGAATCCTATCAGCCAATCGGAATTCGGCGGACGCCATCTTGGATGACGTCATTTAAAGGTACCTCATTCGTCGTTCAGTCGTTGGCCGGGATGGATGCTCCGCGGCGGCGGAGCGAAGAAAGAAGATTGAAGATGCCGCCGGAAGAATGAAGACTTTGCTGCCGCTTGGAGGAAGACGTCGCCGGAGGAAGAATTCTTCTTTGCCGCTTGGAGGAAGACATCGCCGGAGGAAGAATTCTTCTTTGCCGCTTGGAGGAAGACATCGCCCGGATCGGATCAGGAGTTCGGCCCGGTGTGGTGAAGACAAGGTAGGGAGATCTTCAGGGGGGTAGTGTTAGGCTTTTTTAAGGGGGGTTTGGGTGGTTTTAGAATAGGGGTATGTGGGTGGTGGGTTGTAATGGGGGGGGGGATATTGTATTTGTATGCAAAAGAGCTGAATTATTTGGGGCATGCCCCACAAAAGGCCCTTTTAAGGGCTGGTAAGGTAAAGAGCTTTGAAATTTTTTTAATTTAGAATAGGGCAGGGAATTTTTTTTATTTTGGGGGTTTATTATTTTATTAGGGGGCTTAGAATAGGTGTAATTAGCTTAAAAATCTTGTAATCTTTTTTTTATTTTTTGTAATTTAGTGTTTGTTTGTTTTTGTAATTTAGTTTAGTTAATTTAATTGTATTTTTAGATAGATGTTTGTAGTTTATTTAATTTATTGATAGTGTAGGTGTATTTGTAACTTAGGTTAGGATTTATTTTACAGGTAATTGGGTAATTATTTTAACTAGGTAGATATTAAATAGTTAATAACTATTTAATAGCTATTATACCTAGTTAAAATAATTAACAATTTACCTGTAAAATAAATATTAACCCTAACATAGCTACAATGTAATTATTAATTATATTGTAGCTATCTTAGGGTTTATTTTATAGGTAAGTATTTAGATTTAAATAGGAATATTTTAGTTTATAAATGAATTAGATTAATTTAATATAAATTTTGTTAGGGGTGTTAGGGTTAGATAGAGTTAATATAGTTAATATAAATACTATAGTAACTATATTAACTATATTAACCCTAATATAATTAGGGTTAATATAGTTAATATATATAATGTAATACCTATATTAACTATAATATACTTAGGGTTAATATAGATAATATAGCTGGCGGCGGGGTAGGTAGATTAAATTAGGGGTTAATCATTTTAATAGAGATGGCGGCGGTGTAAGGGGCTTACATTAGGGGTTAATAATATTAATATAGCTGGCGGCGGTATAGGGGGATTAGATTAGGGGTTAATAATTTTTATATAGGTGGCGGCGGTGTAAGGGGTCAGATTAGGGGATAGATAAGGTAGATGACAGCGGTGTAAGGGGTTCTAATTAGGGGATAGATAAGGTAGATGGCGGCGGTTTTAGGGGCTCACAGTAGGGGGTTAGTTTATGTAGATGGCGGCGGGGTCCGGGAGCGGAATTACGGGTTAATAACTTTATTAGGGATTTCGGGGGGGGGATCGCGGTTGACAGGTAGATAGACATTGCGCATGCGTTAGGTGTTAGGTTTATTTTAGAAGATCGCGGTTGATAGGGAGATAGACATTGCGCATGCGTTAGGTGTTAGGTTTATTTTAGCAGCCAGTTTAGGGAGTTACGGGGTTCCAATAGTCAGCGTAAGGCTTCTTACGGCTGCTTTTTGTGGCGAGGTGAAAATGGAGTAAGTTTTCTCCATTTTCGCCACGTAAGTCCTTACGCTGCATATTGGATACCAAACTGCGCTGGTTTGGTATACCTGCCTATAGCCCAAAAAACTACGGGCGACGGCAGAAATATACGCGCGTAACTTCTAGGTTACGCCGTATATGTGATACCAAACCAGCGTAAATATTGGCGTCGCCGGCTTTTGCGGGCGACGATTTTTTATCGGATGGACCCCCTTATGTTAACTCTGCTAGAAGTAAGCTTTTTTTTGCGTGCACCAGGTTGTGCTTATTACAAGTTAAAAGTAAAACGTTTTTGGCTTGCGTGCTAACCCGACATGTGCAAAAAAGCAAAGTTAGAATATCACAACTGTGTTAATGTATTCCACCCTTACACCTGGGCATAACCAATCAAAGTGTGCTTACCCGACATGAAATAAAAACATTTCACATTCCAAAGTTCTTCACATAGAATAACATGTTCTATTTAATCATATATATATTGGTAAAATACATATATATATATATAAATGATAATATATAGGTATAGATATTTACAGACATACATATATATATATATATATATATATATATATATATATATATATATATATATATATATACTTTATTAAATATGAATATTAAATAAATATGATTGTTCATGTTTTTTATTACACTTGCATTGACAGATGAAAACAAAAGGAGAGGTGCACCCTGCCCTTGAGACAAACAGTTGTAGATGCAATTTTATACAAAGTGAGCTACAGTTAGAGGGGCTCTCAAGCTTACAATCTAAAGAACAATCTTGGAGTCCTTCGAGACAGAATCGAATCAAGGACCTAAGGAGGATCATTTTTCTATTCCTATTCTATTCATTCCTGCCTCTAATTTATATCTTCACTCTACACTCTCCTCATCCATCCTTAACTCTCAAACATTCTTGGCTTTTCCCCATACCCTTTCACGTATTTCTTCTGAATTTAAGGGCACACAGATGTTGTCTCAGAATACTAGCCAATTCATAAGGTATCAGAATTAGTCATTTTAACATACTGATCTATAAATAACTTACTGTAACCATTTTGTCACTGCTTAGGTAGCTGAAGGTCTGGCCTCCAGGAACAGTTGACATAAGATCAATCCCATTTTCTACACTCCTTGGTATTACACTTTTGCATACTATACCTTTAATTCCCCTCAATCAGGACCCAAACGTTTTCATTTTTCTTTTAGCTATCAGCTGAAACCTTTATCGTGTTATTGTTAAACCACTTAGGCTAGTATTACACATACAATTTCTATACTTAAAGGGACATTAAACTAAACAAATGCTAGATAGAATGATGCATTCAAAGAAAAGATTAGGCTAAGAATAACACGTAGATCTATTTTTTTTTTTAAGTTTCATTAGTTGTTTAAATATTGACAAAATAAGTCTAAAGTTTTTATGTCTATAAAACAATGGGAGCTGCCATGTTGTAACTTAGGTTACCTTCTCTGCTGTGGGCAATTAGGGACAGTTATAAATAGGTCACTAGAGTGTGCAGCCAATGGCTGTGTGGAATATAACAGTGTTCTGCACTTCCATTTCTAACTGGAACTGAAAAGCTCACAATTTCAGAGTGGAATTACAGGAAAAGGGGACAAAATAATTAATGAAAGTATATTGTATAGTTTTTGTTTCTATTTATTTTATTATTATCGGTTATTTGTAGAGCGCCAACAGATTCCGCAGCACTATATGATTTATCATTTTAAATTTCAGAAAAGCAAAAGCAAAAAATAAGCTCAACTAAAATAGAAAAATAATATCAAATGTATAGTTCCTAAAAAGGGAGGTGCAACCTGGAAAAATTATATCCAAAAACAGTGGATGCACCGATATAAGGTGCCTCCAAAAGACCAGGAAAACAGCACCCTCAATAATCAATCACAAAGACACAAAGGTTAATATGCAAAATAGAAAATTATTTATAAGATCATGAATAAATAAACAAAAAACACATATGTAGACACATAGACACACAAAAAACACATGGGCCCCTCACAAACAGAAGAGTGACCTAGCCAGCTGTAACAGTCATTAATCGTGCACCATATTAGCAAAAGTTAATGCCATTATGGTTCAATATAGCCACTGTGCTTGGTTTCATAGATGTATAAAATGTTAGTAATAGCGACAGACAAGCCGCAAATGATTACATGCAGATACAACAAAGCAAGCAAAGTGATTAGGCAGATAGTCTTGTAAGGTGCATGCCGGCAAGAAGGCACCCACAAGAAAAGGAAAGTTATGATTCACTGTAACACTTGTGTGGGGTATCCGCATGAGTGTACACAACCTGTGGTAGTAAAAGGCAAATCACTGTCAGCAGGAGCTGCCACCTCCTCCGGTAGCTACAATAGCCAGTTATACTACCTCTTCTTCAAAAGGGACAAATATACCAGGGATAGTTGACAAGCAGGCTCACTTCTCCTTCACACAGGGAACATTTTTTTGCTCCATAACACGAGCAGCAGGGAGCTTCTTCCGGGTGATAGCGTAGTACGTAAATGTGTTCCTCTTATTGGCCGAGTAAGCCATGTGACATTGGCTCGTCATCGATCAGCTCAGATTTCAAACGGCTTTTATTTCTTCTTATTCGAAAACTTGCACATAGAGTATAAGATATGCTAAGGTCACATGTACCATCATTACCCATTCAAAGGAACATTTAAAACGAGACCAGACGAACAACATATACTATATACAACTTAAACAATGCGACTCAATAAATATAATTACTGTACATAATTCACAATATATTTATGTGGAATAAACTAGTTCTTTCAATGTGGCTAGTGTCAAACCATGTTACATAATTTGCATCATATTAACATTTTAACACTTGAAGAGTCTCTGAATCACTGAATGGCCATACTAAGCATGGGAAGGAGGAAGGGGAAGGAGGACTCAAGCACAATGGAACCTGATATTAATGTTTTGGCAAAAAAGAGGCAAATTCCAGTTTTGCATTTAACCCTATAGGGGACAGGGTTTGTAAATTAAAAATCCACCTTGTTTCTTTTTGGAGCAAGAGAGTATCTATATTGCCACCTCGTACGTGTTCAATGCCTGTAAATTCTAAACCATCTAGTTTAGACTCATGGGGCGCCATGTACTATGAGGCGGGCGGACAGCTTCTTAACTCGCGAAGCTGTCCGCTCGCCTCCGCTACACAGGGCAGCGGATCTATTGATCCGCTTGCCCGTATGTACCATTACACACTCATCGGAGTGTGTAATGCCCGCCCCTTCAATCGCGCGACCAATCACGCGACTGAAGGGGCTGTCAATCACCGAGAGCGAGCGTGCTCTCAGTGATTTTGCTTCGCCACCTAAGAGGTGGCGTAGGCTGTAGGAAGCAGCGGTCTAATGACCGCTGCTTCTTACATTGCGGGAAGCAGGCTCGCATATGCGAACCTGCCCCGCAAAGGCTCCGGAGCAGCTTTCGCTGCTTCGTACATGGAGCCCATGATGTTGTGTGAAATGTCTAGCAATAGGACTGTCAACATCTAAATACTTAATATCATCTCTATGTTCATAGATACGTGTCTTGAATTCTCTATAGGTTTTTCTTACATAAAAACATGGACATGAGCATGAGAAAAGATAAATAACCCCAGTTGTAGAGCAATTAATAAAAGATTTAATTTGATACATTTTCCCAGTAGTGGTTTCAAATGTCTTTGTCCTCTTTACAAAGGTGCACACTACACAATGGTTGCACAGGGAACAACCAACTATGTTCTGAGCATGGTTAGTTAACCAATTCTTAGGAGTTGCTTTTATAAATTCACTTTTAACTAGTAAATCCTTCAAGTTACTTGCTCTCTGTGCAGTCATCTGGGGATAGTCTCCTATAAAGTCACAGAGAGCATCCTCTTGGGACAACAAATACCAGTTCTTGTTCAATATAGTTCTTCATTTCTGCCAATGCGAATTATATTTTGCAATAAATCATATTTTACTGTCATCCTTGCGTTGCTGTCACTGACCGTATAGAAGATCTTGTCTATCCTGAATTTTAGTAGTGATCAAGTGTATAGAATTGAGTGTTGGAGCTAACTGTTATCCTAAATGCCTGGTTAAAGGATAAACTACTCCTCCTTAGTAGTTTAAAAAAGTGTAGGTGCTAAAAATTAAAAGGGGGTAACTGGCGCTAATGGTTAGATTAGCTAGGATAACACTACCAGAATGGTGACTGTTAAATTAATAGACGGCTGTCCGTCAGAGTGAAGATTTAAACAAGTGATACGGGTATCTAATATAGTCCTACTAATAACTATATAGTGTCACAATTTGATATAGTGGCAGCGAGTTTTAGTAAACAAAAATTGTGATGAAGGTATTTACCTATTTTACATCGTCAATACTAATGTGAGTAAAATATAAAAAGCTGTGAAAATGATAAAATAGTTACGTGTCTACGTCAAATATGGTGGACAATTGAGGTCTATATGTATAGATAATAAGTGACAGATTGTGTGGTAAAAAATGAATATCTATGGCTGTTAATGCATAAAATATTTATTCCTAAAAAAGATAATAAGTGACAGATTGTGTAGTAAAAAATCAATTTCTATGGCTGTTTACTGCATAAAATATTTATTCCTAAAAAATCAATAAAACAACATCAATATAATTAAAATGGTTCAAATATTATATTCGGGACGTCTCCCTTGTAATCAGTGATATCTGTCGACAAGAAGTTTGCTCAGCCGCAGTTAACTGGGCATATTTGGTGGTATGTGATACAGTGTTACTGCAAATCGTAAGGTACCTTACAGTTAGAGATGTTTATGAAGGCTGATAGACCGGGCGTGCGTTTATTCTGTCCTTGCACCGGGTCTCAGTATGGTGGTGTATTCCGCGGCTTCAAAGACAAAACAGCTCGCTGATATGGTAATTGGCGGTTTGGGTTACACACCCCTTTTCTGATAGGTAGAACGTCTGGTGTTCCGTAGAAATATATCGGCCAATATATTAATAATAATGACTTGTTTCTTTCACTGAAATGATGGTAGTTGAACAAAGGTCAGACAAATGTGTGCCTGCTGTAGCCGTGTTTAAAAACGGTTGTAGTAGTAAACGTGGATACTCGCTATTTGCTGATCAGATCCCTGGTCCTTGCAGCGGTTTTATCTCCTAAATCAAAAAATTAGAGAGTCCACAGGAGGGGCTGGATCGCAGCTTTTGCGTGTATTTCAATCTTTGGTGGGTTCCACATAAAAACAAGCTTTCTGGAGTAAATTCTACGCGTTTCACCCTGAAAGGGCTTTATCAAGATGATAAAACCGCTGCAAGGACCAGGGATCTGATCAGCAAATAGCGAGTATCCACGTTTACTACTACAACCGTTTTTAAACACGGCTACAGCAGGCACACATTTGTCTGACCTTTGTTCAACTACCATCATTTCAGTGAAAGAAACAAGTCATTATTATTAATATATTGGCCGATATATTTCTACGGAACACCAGACGTTCTACCTATCAGAAAAGGGGTGTGTAACCCAAACCGCCAATTACCATATCAGCGAGCTGTTTTGTCTTTGAAGCCGCGGAATACACCACCATACTGAGACCCGGTGCAAGGACAGAATAAACGCACGCCCGGTCTATCAGCCTTCATAAACATCTCTAACTGTAAGGTACCTTACGATTTGCAGTAACACTGTATCACATACCACCAAATATGCCCAGTTAACTGCGGCTGAGCAAACTTCTTGTCGACAGATATCACTGATTACAAGGGAGACGTCCCGAATATAATATTTGAACCATTTTAATTATATTGATGTTGTTTTATTGATTTTTTAGGAATAAATATTTTATGCAGTAAACAGCCATAGAAATTGATTTTTTACTACACAATCTGTCACTTATTATCTTTTTTAGGAATAAATATTTTATGCATTAACAGCCATAGATATTCATTTTTTACCACACAATCTGTCACTTATTATCTATACATATAGACCTCAATTGTCCACCATATTTGACGTAGACACGTAACTATTTTATCATTTTCACAGCTTTTTATATTTTACTCACATTAGTATTGACGATGTAAAATAGGTAAATACCTTCATCACAATTTTTGTTTACTAAAACTCGCTGCCACTATATCAAATTGTGACACTATATAGTTATTAGTAGGACTATATTAGATACCCGTATCACTTGTTTAAATCTTCACTCTGACGGACAGCCGTCTATTAATTTAACAGTCACCATTCTGGTAGTGTTATCCTAGCTAATCTAACCATTAGCGCCAGTTACCCCCTTTTAATTTTTAGCACCTATCCTGAATTTTAGCTTTATACAGAGCTCTTTTAACTGATCTTTTCAAGTAGCCTCTTTCATGGAACCTTTCCGTCATCTCTTTTGCCTGTTTATTGAAAATATATAAGTTTGAACAGGCTCTTCCTAAGTGCAGGAACTGGCCATAGGGAATCCCTCGTTTCAAATTTTCTGGATGGTGGCTACTCCTCAAAAGTACGCTATTTTTCCTATAGACCTCAGTACAGATTTGGTCATTTTCTTTATTAATCAAAAGGTCCATTAATGACTGTAATAGCTGGCAAGGTCACTCTGTTGTTTGTGAGGGGCCCATGTGTTTTGTGTGTCTATGGGGCCTATCTATCAAGCTCCGTATGGAGCTTGAAGCCCCGTGTTTCTGCCGAGCCTTCAGGCTCGCCAGAAACACCAGTTAAGAAGCAACGGTCTAAATACCGCTGCTCCATAACCTGTCAGCCTGCTCTAAGGAGGCAGACAGACATCTCCGCAATTGCTAGCAGCCAATCTGCAGGGGGCGGCATAGCACCAGCAGTTCACAAGAACAGCTGGTGCAATGCTGAATGCGGAGAGAGCGTATTGCTCTCCGCATTCAGTGATGTCTGTCCAACATGATCCGCTGATCGGATCATGTTGGACAGACACATAATAAATAGGCCCCTATGTGTCTACATATCTGTTTTGTGTTCATTTATTTATTCATGATTTTATAAATAATTTTCTATTTTGCATATTAACCTTTGTGTCTTTGTAACTGATTATTTATAATGAGGGTGCTGTTTTCCTGGTCTTTTGGAGGCACCTTATATTGGTGCATCTACTTTTCTAATTTACTGTTTTTGTATATAATTTTAAATTACCATCTCAAAGTGTTTAATGTCCCTTTAGTATTGCATTTATGATTTGCAGGTTCATTTAAACAAATGGTTTTCCCCTACTTTATGAATGATGCTAATTATGTTTTCTGCTTTAAACTCTTCTTGTCCTCATTTCGGGACGATTACGAGTGTAGCTTTATAGTTTGCGTGTGAGCTATTTTATCAATGCAGCAACCAGAAATCTGTCTCCTACTGATGAGTTCCAAATAGAACGAAACAGGCTGTCTAGGAGTGAATTCTGATTTGCTGCTATAATCCCGTTAAAAGGATAGCTGTGTTAAAACAATATTTTTGAAGCAAAAAAACTGAGAATTTGCATATCTAATTTGCATAGCTTACCCAGAATTCTCTTGTGCATTGGTAACATTGTGTATAAGTTATTTCTGGGGATAAAGCAAGCAGGGATTCTTGCCTAGATGTGCTAATTTCCTATGCATATATATATATATATATATATATATATATATATATATATATATATATATATGTGTGTGTGTATATATATATATATATATATATATATATATATATATATATATGTGTGTGTGTGTGTGCATTAGAGCCCTTTACAGTTAAGTAGATGAAAATATGTAAAAACATATTTATGCAACATTCATATTTATTTAAATTGTTATAGGGGCCGATTTATCAAGGGCTGAATGGCCCCTGATGCCATTGTTTCCGCGCAAGCCTTCAGGCTTGTTGGAAACAGCAGCTCCATGACTGATCCGCTGCCTCTGAGGCTGCTGTCTGCAATCCGCCCAATCCTATGCAATCAGGTTGATTGACACCCCTGCTAGCAGCCAATTGGCAGGAATCTGCAGGGTGCGGCATTGCACAAGCAGTTCAGCAGAACTGCTTTTGCAATGTTAAATGCCAACAGTGTATGAAGTCGTCATTCAGCTATGTCTGTCGGACATGATATGCTGCAGCGTATCATGTCGGACATACAATGATAAATCGACCCCATAGTGTGTATTTACTGTAAATATTTCCCATTCCAATGTTCTACACAGAATCTGTTCTATGTATTTTTAAATAGATATTCCTATATCTCTATATATATATCTATACCTATATATAATCATGTAAATGTATAGGTATGGATATATATTTTACCATAATACCATCAGATATACCATCAGATATACACTCCCCGGACACTTTATTAGGTACACCTTGCTAATACCGTGTTGGATCTCTTTTTGCCTTCAGAAATGCCTTAATTTTTTGTGGAATAGATTCAGCAAGGTGTTGGAAACATTCCTCAGACATTTTTTTTTGAGGCACCCGGTGTGGCCTTCTGCTGCTGTAGCCCATCTGCTTCAAGGTTTAACATGTTGTGCGTTCAGAGATGGTATTCAGCAAACCTTGGTTGTTGGTTATTTTAGTTACTGTTGCCTTTCTATCATCTCAAACCAGTCTGCCCATTCTCCTCTGACCTCTGAAATCAACAAGGAATTTTCATCCACACATCTGCTGCTCACTGGATATTTTCTCTTTTTCTGTAAACCATAGAGATGGTTGTGCGTGAAAATCCCAGTAGATCAGCAGTTTTTTAAATACTCAGACCAGTCCGTCTGGCACCAACAACAATGCCACGTTCAAAATCCCTTAAATCCCCTTTCTTCCCCATTCTGATGCTTGGTTTGAACTTCAGCAAGTTGTTTTCACCACATCTAGATGCCTAAATGCATTGAGTTGCTGCCATGTGATTGGCTGATTAGCAATTTGTGTTACCAAACAATTAAACAGGTGTACCTAATAAAGTGGCCGGTGAGTGTAAGTAGAAATATGTATTTATGAATAAATAGAACTTATTGTGGTATGTCAAGAACATTGGAATGTGAAATATTCATATTTTTATGTCGGTTTAGCGCACTTGAGAATATGCGGTCAGGTTAGCGCGAGAGTGGGGGGTTTTTCCATTTTTTTTCTTAATTGACTTCTATGGGGGAATAGGCTATCGTGCGTGCAATATTCTAACTTCAGCTTTTTGTGCATCGGGTTAGCGTGTGAGCAATAACCTTTTACTTTCAACTCATAATACGAGTACAACCCGACACGCGCAAAAAATTTACTTCTAGTACAGTTAATGCTCGAGCGGTAGCAATAAATAGCTTTCCACGTGTAATAAGGCCCTTTGTGTTTCTTACAGTTTGTTTAAAATTGTAAGTATCTTTTATATTACGTTAATGTGTTAGTCATTATTATGTCAGCTCATTATTACATATAATCACTACACAACTTTATAAATATTCTGTCACCTAAGTTTTTATTTCAGTGCATGGCTACTTGTGGCATTTCCCTTTCATCTCTTCTTTTTCTCTGAAGTAGTTTTTTTCCCCTGTATTTCTTTATACGATAAGGTCATAGACAGGAGTTTGAGATATAATTAGATATCAGAAAGCTGACTTAACAGTCTTAATTATGATCTGTGAGAGATGTCTCATTACGGATCCCATTTCCTGAGGCTCTTCAACTAAAATCAATCCCGCTGATCAGATTAAAGGGGTTGAGACAGAACAGAAGGACTGATCTTATCTCTTGTTGTGCAGAGGAATGAGGCACTCCATTGAGAAATTACACACTTTCTGATAAAGCTGAGACAAGGCTAGATCATATTTTAAAAAGCATTGCATATTTAGCAACACTTGATTTAACAAATATCAATACTTACTAAAAAAAAGTGTGCCCTTTTTCTGTTAAAGGGCATGTGCCAATTTGATTGTTAGCCTTGCGTCCTTAGAATGTTTGATTCCTTTGTCATAGCAGTCTGAATTGTATCTGATAAAAGGTAATTCCTTCAATCCACCCATCCTTTATTTAGAAATCAATTTTATTATTGTCAGAAGATCAGTAGCAAATCCTTTTTAGTTCTAAATTAAACCTTCCCTTTTGTAAAGCTGTAATTTACTAGAAACAAAGCCATTAACTATATCACCCGTGGGTGCTCCCAGGCCTGCGAATTTCTGTTGTATATGAAGAACTAATGGCAACATTGACTTTTTTCTGTTAAACAATTGCGCTGGCCTGCGGGGAATTAGCTTAGCTGATCAGACATTAAAAGATTTCCTATCTAAAAGGCAGATTACTTAGTGAAGACTTCCAATCAATATTCAATTTAAGGGACATTATTTTTGACTCCCTTTCTAGGTTGCAGTTGAATATATTTAAAAGGATCCAAAACGTAATAGTACATTTTAAATTCTCTAAAAGCATTTTTGCAAGATGCTTTTTGTTTTCGTGCCTAAGGTGCTTTGCTTTCTGTGCAAGTGCATGCAACTTACCTAAGTATTGCCAATATTTATAACTGAAAACTGATAGTTATTAAAAAAAGAATTCTAATAAATTATGTTTATTTATTTTTCAAAAAACGTAATATTTATTAAGTGCACAGCTAAATTAGCAGAATAGCTTTGCATATTCTGCTGTAAAGATGTATGAGGGGCACAGGCAAGAAAATAAGTGCACGGCTAGCGAATCCGAGGTACACGAAAAAGATAGTTTACTATAAAAATTACAGATTGAAATCTTTACCAAAATTCTATCAATAAAACTGAGATCATTTTTGATCTCTGCAAATCCCTGATTAATAAAAATAAAATGTGAACAACACTTTTGGTGAGGTTTAATAAACAGTCCAAACAATGTTTTCTCAAAAAGAAAATAGCATCATAGCGAAAAATTGTTGAAAACAAAATCCTAGATGGACAGAAGCTGAGCAATTATACTCATGTTTACTAGAGATTCCACAGCTCTAGAGTTTGCACTTTATATGGACAACCCAGAACAAAACTGGATACAAGGTGGTCATGAATGCAGGATACAAAATATTTATTTATTAAAAACATAAGTGTGATGAGAATGGGAAGTGACGTCACCAGATTGGGGCGGGGCTTAGGTCCATTTGTCTGTGTCGCAGTTACTTAGTGAAATCAATGCTACCAGATGTGTGTTTCCATGCTCTACAATAAAATAGAGTTGTATCATCTTTGCTGTGTCCTGCATGTGTCCTGCATCTCATTACATGGTGTCAGAAGTTCTTGCCTGCGCTTCTGTTTCCTGATCGATGACAATTTCAAAGTTTACCCCACCTGAGCCTTTTGATTTCTCTCATCCTGCAGCTTGGCCCACATGGCGTCAGCGGTTTCAGCGCTTCAGGATTGCATCCAAACTGAACAAGGAGAGTGGTGAAGTACAAGTTAATTCTCTTTTATACTCTATGGGGAAAGATGTGGAGCCAGTGTTCAATGCCTTTACTTTCCAAGAAGGGGAAGAATTTGACTTTTAAATAGTTATGAATAAACTTAGTGCCCACTTTGTGCCCAAAAGAAATGTGATTCATGAGAGAGCTTGTTTTCACCAACGTGCTCAGCGTGTGGGAGAATCTGTGGAGTTATTTGTGCGCAGCCTGTATGAACTAGCTGAATTCTGGGAATTTGGTGTTGCTAAAGAAGAGCAAATAAAAAACAGAATATTCATAGGAATTGCAGATGCTGAAGTCTCACTGAAGCTACAGTTAGAGTCTGATTTAACATTAGATGGGGTTATTAGGATGGCCCGCCAGAGTGAACTGGTGAAAAAGCAAAGTGCTGATCTGAGGTCTAGCCCGGCACAGCTGATGCTAGGACGCCAGATTCGCACCACCTTACCCTCTGTGGGTGTCTTCCAGCCAACTAGCTCTATTCCTCAGGACGAGGTCCTTAGGAGGGATGAAGAGGCAAAAAGGGGCTATCGATTCTTCTATGACAGGAGGCATTCTGTGAGGCCCTTGCAGGAGCTGAATGCGGGGCAAAGTGTCAGAATTAAACTGGATGATGAGAAGAAATGGACGATGCCTGCTACAGTAATTGGACGCTCTCCAGAACCAAGGTCTTATGTAGTCCTTACTGATGGAGGGACAGTTACATGTCGTAATCGAAAACATCTTCAGCCTATACCTGAGAGTTTGGAACTGGATGCCTCAGTACCACCGCCCGTGGGATCCCCTGTTTTAAAAGGGGTGCCTTCCCCTCAACAAGATCACAGCGGGGATATGTCTTTGCCTCCAGCAGACTCTCAATCACCTTCTTCTGTATCAGAGGACAGTTCATGTAGAGTTACATCAAGCGGAAGAGTGGTGAAACTTCCGGCCCGATATCGGGATTAACTTTAGTTAGAACAGTGACCGGAAGTATGGGCAGAATAATCCTATGGTCACTGTGGACTAGGGTAGTCTACCCCGATGTTCAAGTCAGGATGTAATTCATGTTGTTTATATTTTCTGTAACTTGTCATTAAATTGTTATATACTATACAAAACTTTTTTTGTATACCTTGTTATTTGTTATATTTAAATGGAAAAAAAATGCATGCTTCGTCCTTTAAAAAGGGGGAAGATGTGATGAGAGTGGGAAGTGTCGTCACCAGATTGGGGGCGGGGCTTAGGCCTGTTTGTCTGTGTCGCAGTTACTTAGTGAAATCAATGCTACCAGATGTGTGTTTCCATGCTCTACAATAAAATAGAGTTGTACCATCTTTGCTGTGTCCTGCATGTGTCCTGCATCTCATGACAATAAGTATATTGGCTTACAATGATCACCAAGAGTTTAGAGTACCTGCACATAGCAACACATTAACATGTAACATCCGGCCGGACAATGCTCCACATGGAGTCAATGCCATACAAACAAACACCCATCCAAAAATACTTGTTGACTCCCTGATTAATAGAAGGACTGAATAATATTAGAAGGACATAAAATCTTACCATTCATGCCTGTAATGAGATATTTGCAGTGTTATATATGTGCTATATATTGTGTATACTAGGATGTGATGTAAGATACATTTGGTCTTTGTGGTCTCATTTCAAGATCATAATCTAAGCACTATACACTAAGGCCTAGCTTGCAAGCGGTTTTGCTATTGTTAGCACAAGGAGCGTAAACGCGATCGCAAAATCGTGGTGTTCTTTAGGCTCAAATCCATATTACAAGTGGTGTGCTGTTATTTTCTATGGGTAGTGTTGAGCGGCAATAAGATGAAATTAAATGTGATTGTGCGAATGCTATCACATTTACTGCTAAAACTTTTTACGTGACCTGAAAGGTCGCATAAAGAGTTTATCCGGAGGAAACAGTTGCACTAAACTATACTTTGAACCTATAAACTGCCACCTCCCCCCACATTGCAAACTACCTCTTTACACTATTAACTCCTAAACCACTGCAAGGTAAGCTTCTACACTATTAACCCCTAAACCGCCACCCCCCCACTGCAAAGTAAGCTTCTACACTGTTAACCCCTAAACTGACAGCCCCCCCAACGCAAATTAACCAACTAACATCTAAACCCCCTAAGTTAACCCAAAATAGACTAACCCTACCTTTACCAAGAAACCTAACTTTAAAAAAAAATAAAAACTTACCTGAGGAAGTAAAAGTAAAAAAAATATAACCTTAAAATATATATATATATATATATATATATATATATATATATATATATATATATATATATATATATATATATATATATATATATATATATATATATATATATATAATATAACCTTAAATTACTATTAAAAAAAATGACATTACTTTAAAACATCACAATAAAAAAAAACTATCATTACTGTTATACACAAAAAATTTATATTAATGGTAAAAAAAAATCCTTACATTACAATAAATGAAAAACCTACCATTTACAAAAAATAACAAACAATATACAAAAAAAAGATTTAAGCCAAATCTAAAAAAACCACAATTTTTTTCTTTCATGATTCAGATAGAGCATACAATTTTAAGCAACTTTCTAATTTACTCCTATTATCCATTTATCTTTGTTTTCTTGCTTACGAGCCAGACCATTTTTGGTTCAGAACTCTGGATAGCGCTTGCTGATTGGTGAATACCATTTAGCCACCAATCAGCAAGAACAACTTAGGTGCTGAACCAAAGATGGGTCGGCTCGTAAGCTTACATTTCTGATTTTTAAATAAACATACCAAAATAACAAAGAAAAATTGATAGTAGAAGTAAATTAAAAAGTTGCTTAAAATTGCATGCTCTATCTAAATCATGAAAGAAAAAATGTGGGTTCAGTATCCCTTTAAGAAATTAAAAATTGCATGCTCTATCTAAATCATGAAAAGTTGCTTAAAATTGCATGCTCTATCTAAATCATGGAAGAAAAAATGTGGGTTCAGTATCCCTTTAAGAAATAGTGATTTTGTGCAGGTATGTGTGTTAAAGGGGCCCGCTAATGAAAAGTGATGAATATTAAGTGTACAAGGAGTGTAAGATGAAAGTAGAGGCGAGAAGGGGTTAAAGCGTTACAAGGGGTAAGATGTCTCAAATAGTGCAAGGTAGTCAGTTACACTCAATGAGTGGGGGGAGAAAAGTTAGGTGATGCACACCTGCATGTGGATATGGGCAATAAGTAGGTAATTATTATGTTTAAGTGCTAATGTAAAACTGGAGAAGGAGCAAATCAGCAGGCAAGAGCTGCTTTAAGTTGGAAGGGAGGGTTAGGGGGAGGCGATTAAATAAGTAATGTGGTCTGTAATGAGGCATCTATTTAGGTGGTGGGGCTCAGGTCTAATGAAATTTTAAGGGATGGTTGTGGGACAACAGGCTAGAGATGTTGTAAAAGAGAATATTATGGTGTGGACAATGAATTATATTAAATAAGAAGCATATGAATATGTGGCCTTATAAGTGATAAAGATGAGGGAGGGGTAGGTCAGATTGTAAGAAGAAGTTAGTGGATATTAAAACATCAAGCTATGTGAGAAGAGTATGCAAGAGTTATCAGGAGTATAACCTCAGGTTCGAGTAAACTAGGAATTAGGTATGATTCCCAGCCCATTCAATAAATTAGCTTCATGGGGTATTATGACTGCAAGGCTCTATAGATTTGGTCATTGCAAAAGGTGGTGTGCTTTATTCTGATAAGAGTGGCTTTAAGACCAATAGGAATATATCTAGCATCTGAAAGGTAGGTACATAATTAATTTTGCTTCCTTACATTGCTATTTTGTATGACTGGATATTTTGTGTAATGCTGTTATGTTGAAGTTATACACAGTGCATTGACTACACATTTCACTTATATATTTATTTGTTTTTTTATAAATTTAAATTCTTTATTTTTTCATATTTTATGTCACAGAAATCTTCTGAATTGCTTTGGGAAGATCTTGTTATTGGGTGTAGGCTTCCAAAATATTACATTCTTTTAATAAAGCATTAAGTGACAAACATATATATTTTTTTTAAGAACGGTTGTTATTTCTTGGAATTTTTCTAGTCTTTTGGTATGACTGCTCATACTTGTGCTATGTGTTTGCAACATTTATTGTATATAGAGTTGCAGAATATATGAAAGATAATAAAGGAATGAATTGCTTTGCACATCAAGAAATGACAATAAGTCTCCAGTGGTCAATAAAGTGTTATCGTATGTCATAGAATCAAACAAAAACTAAACAGACATGAGAAGCAATTACAGCAACTAATATCCTTTGGCTGGTCAGGAAATATGTACTTTCAAGGGCAGTCAATTGAATCAGATTAGGTCCAATAATTTGGGGAAATAAAGAATTGAAAAGAGATGGATATATTATAGGAAATGTCCTTGACCATATTTAGAAGGACAAATTCTATCAATTTATAAAATTCCAAGTTTAAGCAAATCTTTCTGATGCTTGTTTTTACCTTACAGGGCTAGTGAGATTTAGAGAGTAATTTCACAGTTTGATCTATTAGCTGTAGGTAACAATTGCTTCAGAAACCTTTCAAAATATAGAGGCCTATTTATGAAATGTCTGTCGGACCTGATCCGACAGTGCGGATCAGGTCCGACAGACATCACTGAATGCGGAGAGCAATACGCTCTCTGTATTCAGCATTGCAGCTCACAAGAGCTGCTGGTGCAACGCCCCCCCCCCAAGGGTGTCAATCAACCCGATCGTACTCGATCGGGTTGAATTCCGGCGATTCCTGTCCGCCTCATCAGAGCAGGGGGACAGGGTTATGGAGCAGCGGTCTTTATACCGCTGCTTCATAACTGCTGTTTCTGGCGAGCCTGCAGGCTCGCCAGAAACACGGGGCATCAAGTTCCATTCAGAGCTTGATAGATAGGCCCCAAAGAACTCACATATACAATTTCATGACCTGTATATACTGCATTCTTCTGATGCTTACAAAATTATTTATTTATTGAAAGAAAATACACCAAAAAACTACAGCACAGAATGGGTATTAAAATGCAATACTGCATAAAATTGGTTTCATGTAGCTGCAAATATAAATAAGTTTATCTTTATGATAGTAATATGCATAAGCAACGTAATTCAACTGGTCTTCTGTATACAGTCTCTATAACTAACCTAAAATAAACTATTATATGTAAAGCAAGTCAAACATAAAATAGATCTATGCATTTGGATTCAGACATTTTAAAAAAACAACAAAAAACAGCAACATGTTTTTTGTTATTTGTTGCATTCATCTGAAATTATAAACAAGCAGTTCTGTTAATTAAAAAAAAAGAAAAGATGTATGCAAAATATACACTATTCAATGACAATCCAGCAACATTCTGATTGATTCCTGTATCAGCCAATATATATTTAAACTTCACTTTTATTGTTGGCCACTCCTGACCCCATTCAAATATTTTACAAATTGCCTTTTTTTGTGTGCGGTTGCTGTCCTGTAGAAGAAGCACTAGCTACTACATTAACTTTATTAAGTTTAAGCTGCTCTGGCTGCACTTTTCCAAATGACCCAGTGAGTGAATAGTGAACAAAACAACTTTATTCTAGACTACTGATTCATCCAAATACATTTTGTGTCTGTTTATATGTTTAATAAGCATGTGTCCAGATTTTTCTTTGTACCAATCTACAGTCATTTCAGTGTTTGCAGTAAGGACGAGGCAGCTGCCTAAGTGTTGTCTCCAAGATGTGTCTTTATTTTTCCCAAGTTATGCAATCCCCTTTCCCTTTGTTTTTTATTTGTGGTGCTGTTCAACAAATATATATTCATATAATCTTCAGAAAGCAAAGATCTGTTAGTGAGCCAGATGTCATATTAAGGACATTAACCTTTTTTCTTTAATTTCTTTAAAAAAGAACATATCATTTAAAAAAAAATCCAATTTATTCCATTCTCATTGTATTCTTTGCTGAAGAGCATACCTACGTTGGTAGTATGCACTTGAGCACAGTAGTTTTGCAAGAATGCTTTTGAGCAATAGATGGTAGTAGTATGCACAACATATAACATTGTTAAAGCATTTCATTTGATAGTAGATTGAAAAGCTTTTATAATTTAAATGGTACACTTGGGGCTCCATGTACGAAGCAGCGAAAGCTGCTCTGGAGCCCTTTGGGTGGCAGGGTGGCATATGCGGGCCTGCTTCCCAAAATGTAAGAAGCAGCGGTCATTAGACTGCTGCTTCTTACACCCTACGCTACTTCTGAGGTGCCAAGGGAAAATCACAGGGAGCTCGCTCGCTCTCGGTGATTGACAGCCCCTTCAGTTGTGCAAATGAAGGGGCAGGCATTACACACTCCGATGAGTGTGTAATGATACATACAGGCAAGCGGATCAACAGATCTGCTGCTCGTCTGTAGTGAAGGCGGGAGGACAGCTTTGCAAGTTGAGAAGCTGTCCGCCCGCCGGTTGGAACATGTAGCCATTAAAGGGACACTGAACCCAAATTTTTTCTTTCGTGATTCAGACAGAGCATGCAATTTTAAGCAACTTTCTAATGTACTCCTATTATCAATTTTTATTCGTTCTCTTGCTATCTTTATTTGAAAAAGAAGGCATCTAAGCTAAGAAGCCAGACAATTTTTGGTTCAGACCCTGGACAGCACTTGTTTATTGGTGGGTGAATTTATCCACCAATCAGCAAGAACAACCCAGGTTGTTCACCAAAAATGTGCCGGCATCTAAACTTACATTTTTGCTTTTAAAATAAAGATAGCAAGAGAACAAAGAAAATTTGATTATAGGAGTAAATTAGAAAGTTGCTTAAAATTGCATGCTCTGTCTGAATCACGAAAGAAAAAAATTGTGTTCAGTGTCCCTTTAATCTTACTCATAAAAGAAAAAAATGGGTTCTATATCTAACAATATTTTGATTAAAAATTCCCTGAAATGAATAAAAATAATTCCAATGTATTACATTATACATAGAGCTATTTTTTATTATTATTATTAATATATAACGCTGATGTCCAATGTGCATCACCTGGGACTTTAAGGGAGGCAGAATATTATGAAAAGAAAACCACTACTTCATGTGGTTTAAAAGGTTAGTCTCAAAAGACATCTGTGTTATATGCAAAAGCTGAAACGTGAGATTCTAAATAGAACGTGCACCACTTATAAATAAATGCTAGAGTCTGGAATCTGATTTAATAAATGAGCATCTGGTTTTACATAATACACTAGGCCTTTCCCTCTCTGGTTTTTATGTTTAGTGCTATCTGGTGTTTGATTGAATAACAAACAGGAAGAACATCAGGAAATTATTTTTTGAAAACAAGATATTTGTGTTTATGAATATTAAATAGTTGTTATACAGTTTATAATCTATTTATAATTTATCATCAGTTTAGAGTATATTTCTGTTTGATAGATTTTAGCCTATCTTTAAAGGACCATTATATAGATTAGAATTACAATACCACTTACTCTGAATTTTAAATGAGTAGTACATTTTTTCTGAAAAATTTAAACATTTTCTTTAATTTGCTGGCCTTCTGTATCATGTGGCTACCATAAGCCAATCACAGATTCATATACGTAAATGCTGTGTACTCTTGCACATACACAGTAGAAACTAGTGCCTCACAAGGTGTGCATATAAAAAGACTGTGCATAATCTTATAATGGAAGTACAAAAGTAAATTAGAAATTACTTTAAAACAGCATGCTCTAATTAAATCATGAAAGTTTAATTTTGATGTTAGCATCCCTTTAATGGTATAGATTGGGTTTGATTGATTAATGCTTCTTAGGAAGAGGGGCCTCGTCTTTAAGGTAAGCATATAATTTAAATTCATTGAGGGTCACTTTTAGCCGCCCGCCAGTGTTACGCATTTGGTTTCGGGGTTGTTTCTCGGTTTGTCATAGCTGACAAAGGATGTCTAGTTTTTCATTTTGTATTCATTTTTTTTTACATATCTTTCAAGTTTTCTTTGTACACACAGTATGTTACTTTATAATTTGTTAGTCTTTTCAAAGATTTAAACATTTCATATCCTTTAAGTAACTTCTACCTTCTGCCTTTTCTTCTTCTTTTAGCACAGGGATAGATTACAAGTTTTTTGGGAATTTGAGAAAAATTGTGACTTTACGGGCACATCAGTAATTTTACTCATATTACAAGTTCTGAAAAGCTGGTGTTAACCTAAACAAAAACATAAAAAGATGACAAAACACATAAAAAATACATTGGACATTAGTATACACATATATTGCTGTATTGTTGCAATCAGGGTTACGCAAGCTGTGGCTGTGAGGCCACATTCAAGTCTGTGAGGGAAAAAATCCTCATTGAGTGTGAATATGCGATCGCGAGGTAGCAATATTTGTGTTCCCAGCCTGTATTCTCACTCTTAGAGCACACAGAAATAACAAAACTGAGCGGGGATTACGGGTTTGTGGAAGCGCAAATATGCACTCAGTTTGGGCTAGATTACGAGTGGCGCTCTAACTGCTAAACCTGAGCGATGTCTGGTTTATCATGGCTCTTTGCGTTTATCAGAAGGAGCGGAAGTATTACGAATTGAAAGTAAATGTGAATGCATGAGCGCAACCGCGATTTATGTCCGTCGTGTTAGCACAGCTTCAGAGCTCTGGTTAACTGTTACTCTTGAATAAAAAGTGGAAAAAACATATCAAAATACATTTAAAGTATAGTTACAATGATAATAACATAATAATTATTAAAAAAAATAGACTATGCATTGTGGATGGAGGAAAGGCGAAATGTATAACAAAATGAAAAGGTAATTATTTATATCATTTAGGGTCTACAATGATTTTGATAAATGAAAGTGCCCATCATTTTCTTTTTTAATACAAATATTGTTGAGAAAATCGATTACGTTTACAGTCACTTTAACTGCAAAGGGCTCCAATGCATTTACAGTGGGGCAAAAAAGTATTTAGTCAGCCACCAATTGTGCAAGTTCTCCCACTTAAGAAGATGAGAGAGGCCTGTTATTTTCATCATAGGTATACCTCAACTATGAGAGACAAAATGTGGAAACAAATCCAGACAATCACATTGTCTGATTTGGAAAGAATTTATTTGCAAATTATGGTGGAAAATAAGTATTTGGTCAATATCAAAAGTTAATCTCAATACTTTGTTATACATCCTTTGTTGGCAATGACAGAGGTCAAACGTTTTCTGTAAGTCTTCATAAGGTTGTCACACACTGTTGCTGGTATGTTGGCCCATTCCTGCATGCAGATCTCTTTAGAGCAGTGATGTTTTGGGGCTGACGCTGGGCAACACGGACTTTCAACTCCCTCCATAGGTTTTCTATGGGGTTGAGATCTGGAGACTGGCATTGGGATCATTGTCATGCTGAAAGACCCAGCCACGTTTCATCTTCAATGCCCTTGCTGATGGAAGGAGGTTTGCACTCAAAATCTCACGATACATGGCCTCATTCATTCTTTCATGTACACGGATCAGTCATCCTGTTCCCTTTGCAGAGAAACAGCCCCAAAGCATGATGTTGCCACCCCCATGCTTCACAATAGGTATGATGTTCTTTGGTTGCAACTCAGTATTCTTTCTCCTCCAAACATGACGAGTTGTGTTTCTACCAAACAGTTCTACTTTGGTTTCATCTGACCATATGACATTCTCCCAATCTGCTTCTGGATCATCCAAATGCTCTCTAACATACTTCAGATGGGCCCGGACATGTACTGGTTTAAGCAGGGGGAGACGTCTGGCACTGCAGGATCTGAATCCCTGGCGGCGTAGTGTATTACTGATGGTAGCCTTTTTTTACGTTGGTCCCAGCTCTCTGCAGGTCATTCACTAGGTCCCCCCGTGTGGTTCTGGGATGTTTGCTCACCGTTCTTGTGATCATTTTGACCCCAGGGGGTGAGATCTTGAGTGGATCCCCAGATCGAGGGAGATTATCAGTGGTCTTGTATGTCTTCCATTTTCAAATTATTGCTCCCACAGTTGATTTCTTCACACCAAGCTGCTTGCCTATTGCAGATTCAGTCTTCCCAGCCTGGTGCAGGTCTACAATTTTGTTTCTGGTGTCCTTCGACAGCTCTTTGGTCTTCACCATAGTGAAGTTTGGAGTGTGACTGAGGTTGTGGACAGGTGTCTTTTATACTGATAACAAGTTCAAACAGTTGCCATTAATACAGGTAATGAGTGGAGGACAGAGGAGCCTCTTAAAGAAGAAGATACAGGTCTGGGAGAGACAGAAATCTTGCTTGTTTGTAGGTGACCAAATACTTATTTTCCACCATAATATGCAAATAAATTCTTTCCAAATCAGACAATGTGATTGTCTGGATTTGTTTCCACATTTTGTCTCTCATAGTTGAGGTATACCTATGATGAAAATTACAGGCCTCTCTCATCTTCTTAAGTGGGAAAACTTGCACAATTGGTGGCTGACTAAATACTTTTTGCCCCACTGTATATATATATATATATATATATATATATATATATATATATATATATATATATATATATATATATATATATATATATATATATATACTGTATATGTATGTCTATATATGTATACATATGTATTTATGTTTTTAGTGTGTATATATGCCTGTAAATACTTATATACACATATAAATACATAAATATCTATGCACAAATATACAGACATTTATATATACATACATACACATCTTTAGAGATGTTTACGTATGTACTGTATGTCTATGTTAAAGCCCTTTGCTGAGACCTCATATCTTTGAGACCTTATAACTTGTTTTCTGCAATATTTTTTAGAAATTATTTTATTATATGGTGCTATTATTAGTGTAACTGTACGTTGTAATGGTTTTTTTTATGTGTTCAATGAGACTTTGTTTCGCAAAACAGTTAACAGGAGCTCTGAGGACACGCTAACCCGACAAACGTTAACTTAAATTGTGTTCAAGCGATCACTTTTACTTTCAACTCGTAATGCAAGCTCAATTTAACCTGTGCGCAAATGAACGGGAGAACCCGATAACACTTGCGCTCCCCTTGTAGTCTGGCCCTTTATCTTCTTTGTGTTGTAGCTATTCAGCAAGGATGTTGTGACAGTGTTTTACTCAGTTCCCCACCCCACATATCATTATTATCTGTTCTTGTAATGTGTTTTATGTACATTGCTTTTGCTAACATTGGGAACCTGTATCCTTGATTTTTCTTTCATATTTTGTTTGGTAAAAATGTAATAGTTATTTCTAAGTGAGAACAATCCTTGCTGGCATCTTGTTGCTAGGGGATTTCTTTGTTAAAAGAGTTGACATTTTGATCCTATACCTATTAGATTTGTACTGTGGGTTATATAGAAATATCAAGGTGTCACCTGGTGTTCATATCATTAAAATAGAGATGAAACCCATAAAACTACTTTTCTTTGATGCCCCTTTGATTTTGGACCATCATTTCTTTACCATGATAAATAACATAACTGAGCAGAAGTCGTGAAAAGTCAGAACTGTTGGAGTTATAAACCAGGTCAGCCATGTAGTTTATAACTGTCAGTTTCCCTTTAAATACCATAGGGACAACCATATTCTGAACTTTTGTGAAAGCTCTCATGTTAAAAGGTCACCCTTCATCCTATTTTCTTTTATTTGACATACTTCTTGATATTGGTATTTGTGGCTGTGCATGTCTGGGTGTTCACATGCAAGTGTCTGCACCTGATTGTGCACATGTGTGTGCATGTGTCTGCTGATGTGCATGTTTTTTGTGCTCCTGAGTGCATGTGTCTGCACCTGATTGTGCACATGTGTGTGCATGTGTCTGCTGATGTGCATGTTTTTTGTGCTCCTGAGTGCATGTGTCTGCACCTGATTGTGCACATGTGTGTGCATGTGTCTGCTGATGTGCATGTTTTTTGTGCTGCTGAGTGCATGTGTCTGCACCTGATTGTGCACATGTGTGTGCATGTGTCTGCTGATGTGCATGTTTTTTGTGCTGCTGAGTGCATGTGTCTGCACCTGATTGTGCACATGTGTGTGCATGTGTCTGCTGATGTGCATGTTTTTTGTGCTCCTGAGTGCATGTGTCTGCACCTGATTGTGCACATGTGTGTGCATGTGTCTGCTGATGTGCATGTTTTTTGTGCTGCTGAGTGCATGTGTCTGCACCTGATTGTGCACATGTGTGTGCATGTGTCTGCTGATGTGTATGTTTTTTGTGCTGCTGAGTGCATGTGTCTGCACCTGATTGTGCACATGTGTGTGCATGTGTCTGCTGATGTGCATGTTTGTGTGCTCCTGTGTGAATATTTATGCTCCTCCATGTGTGGGTGCCTTTTGTATATTTGTGGGTATTTTGGTAAATTAAACTGTGACTCTATTGAAAGGATTTTAAAGTCTCCAGGCTTTCTACCGGTCTTAGCAATATGAATATTAGAAACATACGGTAAAGTCTTCAGCCCACTAATCGTTGCGTGCACACTTGGCATCCAGTTTAAGGGGCATGCAAAGATTGGATGAAGCCGGATTCCTCATTACGAATGAATGAATTAAAGTGCTACTATTTTTTATAAATAATTTTATATATTGTGTTTTAATCCAATAAAATTTACAATCTTTTTTACTAGCTTGATAACATTGTAACATAAGCTGTATACTCTGGGTGAGCCTAGAGGCACAAATCAACACATAGGGACCCATTTATCAAGCTCCATATGAAGCTTGAAGGGCCGTGTTTCTGCGAGCCTTAAGACTCGCCAGAAACACCAGTTATGAAGCAGCGGTCTAAAGACCGCTGCTCCATAACCTCTCCGCCTGCTCTGAGGAAATGAACAGAGATTGCGTGAAATCAACCTGATCGAATACGATTGGGTTGATTGACACCCCCCTGCTAGTGGCCAATTGGCCGCGAATCTGCAGGGGGCGGCGTTGCACCAGCAGTTCACAAGAGCTGCTGGTGCAATGCTGAATGTGGAGAGCGTATTGCTGTCTACATTCAGCGATGTCTGTCGGACATGATCCGCTGATCGGATCATGTCGGACAGACATTTCATAAATAGGCCCCATATTTTTCTTTCACAAGAATATTTTAAATAATCGGCATGGCATAGAATGAGTTAATACTCTGGGGCATATTTATCAAGCTCCGTATGGAGCTTGAAGCCCTGTGTTTCTGGCGAGCCTTGAGGCTCGCCAGAAACCAAAGTTATGAAGCAGCGGTCTAAAGACCGCTGCTCCATAACCTGTCCACCTGCTCTGTGGAGATGGACAGCGAACGCCAGAAATCAACCCAATCGAATAAGATCCAGGGATAGGCATGGACCAAGGCTGTGGTGGACATTATCCAAAGTACAGATCTTAGTGAAGGACACCAATAGGTACATTTCAAATTAAAAACATCACAAAACACTCTTTACCAAGAGGGTAGTAGATGCATGGTGGAATAGCCATCCAGCAGAAGTGGTAGAAGGAGTTTAAACATGCATGGGATAGGCATATGTCTATGCTAGATATAAGATAAGGCCAGCAACTAATGAACGTATTTAGAAAATTGGGCAGACTAGATCATTGGCCAAAGGGTTGCTATCTACCAACACATTCTATGTTTCTATAAGTCAGGAGAGCATCACTTTGCTGTGAAATTGGCCTTACGTTGGACCCCTCTGGTCTAGTTCCACATGTACAAATTAGTCATCTAATCTAACAAGTTTAAAATAACATTTATATAAAAACTGCTTCTGGTATAAAATGTTTTCAAAATTCTTACCTTTTTTTGTTGTTGGTTGTATTGAGAGTAAATTCCTGACCAAACCCACCCACCTTGATGTTAATCGTATGATCATCATGGTTGGTTACTTACTTGGCTAGGTAAGATTTGTCAGAGTAGGCAGCGGTCCTCTACTCACAGACACCAGCACCACGCTGCCCCACAAATTAAGGAATCAGGACGGGTCACAACTCACGGATGGTTGACACAGACATAGGCTGGCCATATTGCTGCTTTAAAAAGGGACACATATGAAAAATACATATGTCAGGTCTGTTTAACGAAATGTTTTGAATAATGTTCCATTATAAGAACCTTGACATATGAATTTTATGTGTCCCTTTTTAAAGCGGCAATATGGTCACCCTACACAGGCAGCACTTGCTTCTTCCCTGTCTCTCACTCACCTTCCCGCTACTGTGCGGCGTCACTTGGGCACGGCCCCAACCCCGCGAAACGTGGCGCCGCGTGCATCAAGGAGGAGTCAGGACCAGCATTCATCTGTCCTACTCCTCCATCCTGTCCCCCACACAAAATGGGTGGTGGACACTGCAAGGGCCAGTCAAGGACACCAGTGTCCATGTATGGACACTTTGCCTATCCCTGATACGATCGGGTTGATTATCTGCAGGGGGCGGCGTTGCACCAGCAGTTCACAAGATCGAATGATCGAATCATGTTGGACAGACATTTGATAAATAGGTCCCTCTAACTTGTAAGCAGACTTGAATTGAAAGGCTCACTCAATGCAGTAAAAAGTTGCTAGCTCCTTTTTTCTTGGACTGTGCATAGACACTATGGGGCTCATTTATCATCAGTCTGTCCGACATGATCCGCTCAGCGGATCATGTCTTACAGACATCGATGAATGCCGACAGCATATGCTGTCGGCATTTATCATTGCACAAGCAATTCTTGTGAACTGCTTGTGCAATGCTGCTCCCTGCAGGGGGTGTCAATCAGCCCGATTGTATGAGATCGGGTGGATTGATGTCCGTATTCTCAGAGCAGGCGGACCAGTTAAGGAGCAGTGGTCTTCATAACTGCTGTTTCCGGCGAGCCTGAAGGCTCGCGCGGAAACAGGGACATCAGGGGCCATTCGGCCCTTGATAAATCGGCCCCTAACACTTTTTATTGTAAATATTTGCATTTTTGCTGTGGATATAATAAGGATGGCCTATTATGGATATGTTAATACATTGGATACATTTTTTTTAAAAAAAGAGTGCTGAAATTTCTTTCTTTTTCAGGTTAAGTAATTGTTTAAACCTGATCTTTCTTTCTATATTTTGCATTTAATTCCAAAGTAAATTAGTGGCGCTTCACCACAATAACTTGTTCAAAACCTTACAGAACAATCAAAATAAAAAAAATGTAAAATTAAAAGAAATGCAAGTAAAATAAAATATATTCTTATCAGCTTTGAAATAATGAAACATGACACTCAATGGTAATAAAATCCTGAAGCAGTGGGGGATATTTTGAAGAGGTAGATCAGTTGAGTAAAAATATATTTAAGAAAAAAGAGCAATGAGCAGGTTTCTAGGATCTAAAATTCAACTATGCAAAGAGCAAAATGATTTTGTATAAGTAGTCAGGTTTGTGTTCACAAAATAATAACAAACTGCAGAGAGGGAAGCAGCTGGTTATAATGATGCCTGCCCCTGACTGGCTCATTTAACACATTGTTATTTGTAATGGCTCAGGCTGATGTTTCAAGGGTTAAACATGTAGCAGACAAGCAGCTCTTAAAGAAATAGTGCATTTTATTCTTACACTGAAATGTCATTTTCATAATTTTTATAGAGCACCAGTAGGACCTAAGCTACAATATTATGTATAATTCTGTAAAATACATCTCAAGAAAGACATAGCCAACCAAAAACTATACAAGGAATTATAACTGAAATAGTGTTAAGTTTAGTGATGTATTTAGTTTTTGTGCTGCCCTAGGTATTGCAAAACTGCTGCCCCTCACTTCTCACTCTCAATAATTTTAGATCATATTTTCCTCTTATAATTTCTCACAGACATATGATGGTGTCATGCAGGCCCACTAGATAACCAGTGATCATTCGTTTGTAATACCATTTTAAATTGAAAGTTTAGAAAGCATAGTAATGGCAGCACATGTCATAGGAAATCTGCTGCTCCTAAATCCTACTGCCATAGGCACAGGGCTATTTAGCCTAGGCTTAAAGGCACAATGCATAAGAAAAGTTCTCTTGAATTTGCCAAAACATTGCCTATAAGTTCCAAAATGTTTGAGATATAAATCTTCAAATATCTAATAAGTATATATATGTGTATACTTATACATATACATGTATATACCGTACACAGTGTTTTCTATGTTGGATTTATATACTGTACAGGTATACCTCTTTTTATTGCGCTTGTTTTCATTGCACATCACAGGTATTGCTCTTTATACAAATTGAAGGTTTGTGGCAACCCTGTGTCAAGCAAGTCCATCGGCACCATTTTCTAACATATATACACATGGATAAGCATATATAACACCTATATATACACACCACCAGAAAAAAGGTTACAACTCACTGAAGGCTCAGATGATGGTTAGCATTTTTTAGCAAAAAATGTATTTTTTAATTAAGGTATGTACATTGTTTTTTTAGACATAATGCAATTGTACACTTAGGGGCTGAATTATCATTGTGCAAGCGGACATGATCCGATATTGCGGATCATGTCCGCTGCACATCAATAAAAGCATTTATCATTGCACCAGCAGTTCTTGTGATCTGGAGCTTGATAAATATACCCCTTAATAGACTACAGTATAGTGTAAATAGAACTTTTACATGCACTGGGAAACAATGTGTGATTCACTTTATTGCTTTATTCACTTTATTGCAGTGGTCAGGAACTGAACACGCAATAGCTCAGAGATACGCCTGTATATATAATAAATATAAATATAAAAGACGTACAGCACTCAGCACCCACTGGATTTCAAAGAATTGAAAGACTAATTTATTTATTTATTTATTTACTTCTTTGAAATCCAGTGAGTGCTGTCCGTTTTTTGCAATATCTACAACCATTGGACTGAACCCTGGTCTTTGGCATTTTTGTAGTGAGAGTGTGGGACCTCCTTTGAAAAAGGCTTCTCAGCAAAACGCATAGAACCTGACAGACTGATTGACTGATCATTGGATTACAAGGAGAGCAAAGCGAAATACTGCTCGTGGATACCGGAGGCTGAAAAAATAGCACTCCATTACAGAACTGGAGACTGAATGTAAGAGCGCTCCAAGGAGAAACCGGAGAAAGCACTTTACTAGGATCTCCATCTGATCATTATCACAGATAACAGAAGCAAAGGAGTTACAGACAACAGTTTATCAGAGGCCAATATCGGCACATCTTAGCGGGACTTGTTTTAAGGAATCGGAGAAAACCCCGACATACCTCCACAGTGCACTGTGAGTATCCAACACGGAACAACAACTCAGGTAGATCATTTGGGCCAATTGGTCGAAGATTATCTTTGCTAAAATAGAAAATAACAGCTTAACTCAGCTCTAATCGATATATATGTCAAATGTACTTAACAAGTTCATTACAAAATAACATTTGATGAACATTAGGATAAATGTTTTAGCAATCCAATCATTCGAAGACTGCTACATCCGATATATGATATCAGAATTTGACACACCCATTAGTGGAGTTCACTTATTATTAGTACATATATATCTACATTTCATAAAGGCTACATATTCCATTTTTAATCGGTAACAGAACTGATTGTTTTAAAGTTTTATATTTTTTTGGTAGTCTGGCCAGTACATAGTACATATTGTATTATAGACACCGGTGTCATAAAGTGGTACTAGTGATTTTATGCATCATAATCGCTCTGTGTATTATATTATATTAAATAAATATTTAACCTATTATATGCTTTTAGCTAGTTCTGTGTATTATTATAGCATTGTACCCACCTCATCTTATTGTGATGTATTAACTCACACTTTTTATGCATTTGCAATAGCAATACAGGTTCATATATATATTAGGTGTATGCACACCTTTAAATTCACTGGGAATATAATTTATTGGGAATCAGCATCCATTTTTGCGCCAACTTCAGTCTTTTGTTTTATTTATCTTTAAAAGAAAATACTTAACATTGTGTGCATTCAAATAATGTGTTATGCTACATTGTGTTATATTGAACATACATTGTATTACAATGCAAACAAAGACAGTGACTGTTCTTATGGGAAAATCTATGCAGGATCATTATAAGATGTCCGCTATTAATCCACAGACTAATCAGGTAGATAGACAGTGAGTATTAGATAAAAGTATAAACAGAATCTCAAGTGTGTGAACATATAAAGATAAAAAAGTGCTCATGCATTCAAGTATACAATATAGTGTATAGAATCGGTATTTAGCCTCAACTATTCTAGCAATTCTATACGCTATATTGTATATATTGTATGTCTATATATGTATACATAAGTATTTATGTGTGTATAGGTGTATATATGTCTGTAAATACTTTTGTTTCCCTAATTCCTGAAACTTCATATCTTTGAGCCCTTGTAACGTTTTTGTGCAATATTTTTTTTAAAATAATTTTTATCAGACAATGTTATGAGTAAGTATTTTGTGACACTTTTTTGTTTCTTGTAACAGTTAACCAGAGCTCTGAGGTTGCAGTAATCATTCTAACTACAACCGATGTGACAAGTTACCCCAACCTTATGTCTCTGCACCCTTAACCTGTAGACTGTGAGCTCTCCGGAGCAGGGCCCTCTTCCTTCTGTACTAGATTTGTTTAGTTTTGTTATGTTTTGCATTTTATCACAAATCCTTGTCATTGTATAACCCTATCACTGTACCCAGCGCTACGGAATTTGGCGGCGCTATACAAATAATTGATAATATTAATAATATTGTAAATTGCGATTGTGCTCACTCATTTACATTTACTTGTAATATAAGTGCTCCTTCCCACACGAGCAAACAGCTGCGATAAAGCCGATATCGCTCATGCTAAATAGTTAGCACGACACTCATAATCTGGCCCATAGTCATTGACAAGGTTAGAAATAATTAATTTTAAGTGATATAATAATTGTGTCCTTCAAACTTTGTGAAGCAATTATAGCCTTGCAGACCTTTGGCATTCTAGTTCAATTTGTTAAGGCAATATGAAGAGATTTCACCCCATGCTTCCTGAAGCAGGTAATACAAGTTTGATTGACTTGATGGGCACTTCTTACGTACCATCCAGTCAAGTTGCTCGCACAACAGCTCAATAGGGTTGAGATCTGGTGACTGTGCTGGCCACTCCATTAAATACAGAGTTCCTGCTGACTGCTTCTTCCCCAAATAGTTCTTGCATAGTTTGGGTCATTGTCCTATTGTAAAAGGAAACTGGCTCCAATCAAGCACTATCCACAGGCAAAATGGAGGTATAGCCTTTCTTATTCAAGGACTCTATTACCCTGTATAAATCTCCCACTTTACCACCACCAAAGCACCCCAGACCAACACATTGCCTCATCATGCTTAACAGATGGCATCAAGCACTCCTCCTGCATCTTTTCATTTGGTCTGCGTCTCACGAATGTTAATGTTCTTCTTTGTGATCCTTGCACATCAAACTTAGATTTGTTCCGTCCATAACACTTTTTTTTCCAATCTTCCCCTGTCCAGTGTCTGCGTTCTTTTTCCCATCTTAATCTTTTCTTTTTGTTGGCCAATCTGAGATATGGCTTTTTCCTTGCAACTCTGTTTAGAAGACCAACATCCAGGAGTCACCTCTTCACTGTATATGCATGTATGTCAAATACCTTGTCATATACTATATACCTTTGAACCATTTGAACTTTTTTAATATTTATGATAATAATTTTATCAGATAGTGTTTATATGAGTGTAACTGTAATTTTGAATGTATTTATGTTGTGTTTACTGCAACTTTATTTAACGCACAACCCTTTATGCAAGGGTTTGTTGCGCTATCTGAACAAGTGTAAAATTGTGATTGCGCTCTTGCGAAAATGTTTACTTTTGCACTATTTCAGTCGCACACAAAATTATGAAAAAAAACAATATTGCTTGCCACTTGTAATCTAGCCCATAGGCCATAAATTTACAGGAATCAAACATGCTAAAAAAGTATGAGTCTTTGGGTTTAGAGCCCCTTCCAAAAGGGCATAACTAGATAGGCTTAGGAGCATGCATGTGTCTTTAGGTAATATAGCAGAAGTGTGCAATCAATTGGATTTTTTTAATTTTATGCTTTATCTGAATTATGAAAGTTTTGACTTTCATGTCCCATTAATTTAAGATATTGCAGAGGTTACTTGATTCTTCAGAGTGTAATGTCCTTTTAACCTCTTAAGGACATATGACGGAATTTTTCCGTCATAAAACAATTGAGCAAACTGAAAGCTGTGTCCTTAAAGGGTTAATGCTGGTTTCACTATATTTTTTATTTTCTATGTTGAAAGTCTGTTTAGAGTCTGTGACACAGGCTGATTGCTACATTAAGGTATCATCAGAAGTAAAACTATTAGTCAGGAAGTTTCTACAGAGATAAATGCATTTTTTATTTTGCTATATATAATCACAATCATTTTCTTGAGTATGTTCTTTCAAGGGGGATTGGAGATCAAAAATTACCCAGACCAACATTCACCGAAATTATTATTTAATGAAATTCTTTTTCTTATAGTTTTTTTTATGACAGGGGGAATGGAGGTTCTCTCAGTTTCAGATGATATATTTCTGATTTAGTGGAGAATCACTATTACATTGACCTTCATGGGATTTTTGCTGTCTTTTCAGGGATGTTCATGGAAGAAAATGCAGCCAATGTGAAACTACTGCATCATCAAAAATGTGATACATTGTTGTAGTCTATATATGCTTGTGTTAATGAGATGAATTTTAGCTGTGTGATTACTATTCAGCTAAGGGGGACAGCCTCAGGCAGGATATATCAGGCTGACAGAATAAAAGTGTGCTTGATTTTTTTTTCTTTTTAAACATATTTTTTATACACACTACACACATTTATTTATACATAAAGAGGCCTACTTATCAAATGTCCGTCGGACCTGATCCGACAGTGTGGATCAGGTCTGACAGACATCGCTGAATGCGGAGAGCTGCTCTTGTGAGCTGCTGGTGAAACACTGCCCCCTGCAGACTCACGGCCAATCGGCCGCCAGCAGGGAGGTACTCGATCGGGTTGAATTGTGGCGATCTCTGTCCGCCTCATCAGAGCAGGCGGACAGCGTTATGGAGCAGCGGTCTTTAGACCGCTGCTTCATAACTGCTTTTTCTGGCGAATCTGAAGACTCGCCAGAAACACGGGGCCTCAAGCTCCATTTGGAGCTTGATAAATGGGCCTCACAGACTGAAGTTGTGTGCAAATAGATTTTATATATACTGTTAGAAAGTGAGGTGCAAGAAGGTGAGGAAGAGAGATGATATATGGAGTAAGAGAGCGAGAGGAGGAGACTGAGACAGGGAGACATGGAAATTGAAAGAGGGATTAAGAAGGTGAGAGAGAAAGGGGAGGAGATAGGTGGAGTGATATGGATAGTGATAGAGGGAGTGAGTGGGTGAGAGAGAAAGGGGGATAGGTGGAGTTATATGGAGAGTGATAGAGGGAGTGAGTAGGTGAGAAAGATAGGGGGAGATAGGTGGAGTGATATGAGAGTGATAGACAGAGTGAGTCGGTGAGAGAGAAAGGGAGGACAGGTGGAATGAGATGGTGAGAGATAGAGATAGTGAGTGAGAGAGAAAGGGGGAGATATGTGGAGTGATATGGTGGGTGTAAAAATGAGGAGAAAGAGTACAATGCGAGGGAGGAGTGAATCGGGGTAGTATGAGCATATAAAAGACTGTAAATACCAAAGGCATGCACAATCTAATGCTGAGTCCACTACACACCCCTTGTTCTGAAATTTGTTTATTTTGTGAACATTTTTTAATTCTATCAATGATTTACAAGGGCCTAGATTTAGAGTTTGACGGTAGCCGTGAAAACCAGCGTTAGAGGCTCCTAACGCTGGTTTTAGGCTAACCCCGGTATTTGGTGTCAGTCAGGAAAGGGTCTAACTCTCACTTTTCAGCCGCGACTTTTCCATACCGCATATCCCCTTACGTCAATTGCGTATCCTATCTTTTCAATGGGATCTTTCTAACTCCGGTATTTAGAGTCGTGGCTGAAGTGAGCGTTAGAATTCTAACGACAAAACTCCAGCCGCAGAAAAAAGTCAGTAGTTAAGAGCTTTCTGGGCTAACGCCGGTATAATAAAGCTCTTAACTACTGTGCTCTAAAGTACACTAACACCCATAAATTACGTATGTACCCCTAAACCGAGGTCCCCCCACATATCCGACACTCGATTAATTTTTTTTAACCCCTAATTTGCCGACCGCCACCTACGTTATACTTATGTACCCCTAATCTGCTGCCCCTAACACCGCCGACCCCTATATTATATTTATTAACCCCTAATCTGCCCCCCACAACATCGCCGCCAGCTACCTACACTTATTAACCCCTAATCTGCCGGCCGCCGCCAGCTACATTATAGCTATGTACCCCTAATCTGCTGCCCCTAACACCGCCGACCCCTATATTATATTTATTAACCCCTAACCTGCCCCCTCAACGTCGCCTCCATCTGCCTACACTTATTAACCCCTAATTTGCCGAGCGGATCTCACCGCTACTATAATAAAGTTATTAACCCCTAATCCGCCTCACTCCCGCCTCAATAACCCTATAATAAATAGTATTAACCCCTAATCTGCCCTCCCTAACATCGCCGACACCTAACTTCAAGTATTAACCCCTAATCTGCCGATCGGAGCTCACTGCTACTCTAATAAAATTTTTAACCCCTAAAGCTAATTTTAACCCTAACCCTAACACCCCCCTAAGTTAAATATAATTTTATTCTAACGAAATAAATTAACTCTTATTAAATAAATTATTCCTATTTAAAGCTAAATACTTACCTGTAAAATAAACCCTAATATAGCTACAACATAAATTATAATTATATTATAGCTATTTTAGGATTAATATTTATTTTACAGGCAACTTTGTATTTATTTTAACCAGGTACAATAGCTATTAAATAGTTAAGAACTATTTAATAGCTAAAATAGTTAAAATAATTACAAAATTGCCTGTAAAATAAATCCTAACCTAAGTTACAATTAAACCTAACACTAACTATCAATAAATTAATTAAATAAACTACCTACAATTATCTACAATTAAACTTAACACTACACTATCAATAAATTAATTAAATACAATACCTACAATTATCTACAATTAAACCTAACACTACACTATCAATAAATTAATTAAATACAATACCTACAATTATCTACAATTAAACCTAACACTACACTATCAATAAATTATTTAAATAAAATATCTACAAATAACTACAATGAAATAAACTAACTAAAGTACAAAAAATAAAAAAGAACTAAGTTACAAAAAATAAAAAAATATTTACAAACATTAGAAAAATATTACAACAATTTTAAACTAATTACACCTACTCTAAGCCCCCTAATAAAATAACAAAGCCCCCCAAAATAAAAAATGCCCTACCCTATTCTAAATTACAAAAGTTCAAAGCTCTTTTACCTTACCAGCCCTGAACAGGGCCCTTTGTGGGGCATGCCCCAAGAAATTCAGCTCTTTTGCCTGTAAAAAAAACACATACAATACCCCCCCCCAACATTACAACCCACCACCCACATACCCCTAATCTAACCCAAACCCCCCTTAAATAAACCTAACACTAAGCCCCTGAAGATCTTCCTACCTTATCTTCACCCTGCCAGGTTCACCGATCCGTCCTCGGAAGTCTTGATCCAAGCCTCGGAAGTGTTGATCCAAGCCCAAGCGGGGGGCTGAAGAGTGATGTCCATCCTCGGGCTGAAGTCTGGATCCAAGCGGGGACTGAAGAAATCCATCCTCGGGCTGAAGTCGGAAGTCCATCATCTGGATGAAGTCTTCTATCAAGCCGCATCTTCAATCTTCTTTCTTCTGGAGCGGAGCGGAACCATCTTCTTCCAAGCCGACGCGGAACATCCTCTTCAACCGACAACTAGACAATTTATTGATAGTGTAGTGTTAGGTTTAATTGTAGGTAATTGTTGGTATTTTATTTAATTAATTTATTGATAGTGTAGTGTTAGGTTTAATTGTAACTTAGGTTAGGATTTATTTTACAGGTAATTTTGTAATTATTTTAACTATTTTAGCTATTAAATAGTTCTTAACTATTTAATAGCTATTGTACCTGGTTAAAATAAATACAAAGTTACCTGTAAAATAAATATAAATCCTAAAATAGCTATAATATAATTATAATTTATATTGTAGCTATATTAGGGTTTATTTTACAGGTAAGTATTTAGCTTTAAATAGGAATAATTTATTTAATAAGAGTTAATTAATTTCGTTAGATGTAAATTATATTTAACTTAGGGGGGTGTTAGTGTTAGGGTTAGACTTAGCTTTAGGGGTTAATACATTTATTAGAATAGCGGTGAGCTCCAGTCGGCAGATTAGGGGTTAATGTTTGAAGTTAGGTGTCGGCGATGTTAGGGAGGGCAGATTAGGGGTTAATACTATTTATTATAGGGTTATTGAGGCGGCAGTGAGGCGGATTCGGGGTTAATAACTTTATTATAATAGCGGTGCGGTCCGGTCGGCAGATTAGGGGTTAATAAGTGTAGGCAGGTGGAGGCGACGTTGTGGGGGGCAGATTAGGGGTTAATAAATATAATATAGGGGTCGGCGATGTTAGGGCAGCAGATTAGGGGTACATAGGGATAATGTAAGTAGCGGCGGTTTAGGGGTTAATAATAATATGCAGGGGTCAGCGATAGCGGGGGGCGGCAGATTAGGGGTTAATAAGTGTAAGGTTAGGGGTGTTTAGACTCAGGGTACATGTTAGGGTGTTAGGTGCAGACGTAGGAAGTGTTTCCCCATAGCAAACAATGGGGCTGCGTTAGGAGCTGAACGCTGCTTTTTTGCAGGTTTTTTTTCAGCTCAAACAGCCCCATTGTTTTCTATGGGGGAATCGTGCACGAGCACGTTTTTGAAGCTGGCCGCTTCCGTAAGCAACTCTGGTATCGAGAGTTGCAGTGGCGTTAAATATGCCTGTACGCTCCCTTTTTGGAGCCTAACGCAGCCATTCTGTGGACTCTCAATACCAGAGTTATTTTAAAGGTGCGGCCAGAAAAAAGCCAGCGTTAGCTACGCGGGTCGTTACCGACAAAACTCTAAATCTAGCCGTAAATATCTTTAAAGTATATAAATGTTCAAAAAATTGATCTAATGTGTTAGAATATGTTATTTCATTCAACTATGAGGTTGATTGCAATCATTCTGATCCGGTTTATCAGCATTTTATTTGTCTACTAATTCTTTTTTTTGTTCAAGTTCTGAGTGATCACGATCTAAGTGATAACAATATTATTGTATCAGGAAAAGTTTAGATATCACCTATATTATGCGTGCACAGCAATGGCTTTGGTGATCACCATCATCCCGACCATAGACATTTTTATGGACTTGAATGAGAGCCAATGATTGCAAATGTTACCAGTCCACAAGGAGTTTATTGTGCTTGTTACAGTCCTAAATAGCAGCTCTGCAAACAACTCAGGGAATGTATTCAAAACAGAATTAAGGTGTGCAGGGAGGTGGCATGGTGCTTATTCAGCGCCCAAATCCTGAGCAATAAACTGGTAGTCTCTGCTGAAGATAATAATTGTACCACACTCTATTGTGCCCAGATTTTGGTAGATAATTTGAGCCTCCACTAGTTTGAGCATAACCTAAGGATTTAATAAAGCCTTGACTTGTATTTGATCTAGCCCCACTACCAAACCTCCCAACCATCTGAGATCTTGCAGGATTGTCATATGTTGGGAAGTTTGTCTGCTGTCCCTTCAGCAACCCCCTGGTTTTAGGGATTGTCCGCAGCTGCAACTATGGAATTCCCCACCCAATCATTGCCCTGACCCACCTAGAGCTCGCCTGAGACCCTCCTGTTGCAGCTCTGCTCACCAGACTTTTGGTCCATTGCCCACAAGTATTTTTAAGGTTATTTATACAGCAGTTTTATTTTCGCTTTAAAAACAAAACTTCTAAAATGTGTCCATAGGCCTTGGAAATGAAAATTAATTTTCACTCCTTGGCCACAAATATCCCATCTCCATCTTGTTAGACCACCACTCCAGGTTCTCTTATTAGTCTTTAATTAGTTTTCCCCTAAAAGCATTTTCTTTATCCCAGTAGACCTCTCTCTAAGAATCTCCGCCTCTCTCACTCTGCAGGTTCCCTAACGTATCTCAATGAGTTTCACCTCAGCACACTGTCTCTCATTCCTGTTCCTTAAAGGGACACCCAAGTCAAAATAAACTTTTATGATTCAGAAAGATCATGCATTTTTAAGACACTTTCCAATTTACATCCATTATTACATTTTGCAAAGTCTTTTTATATGTACATTTTCTGGGGAAGAAGATCCTACTGTGCATGTGCACAAGCTCACATGGTAAACAAGTCTGTGATTGGCTGATGTCTGTCACATGATACAAGGGTCCAGAAAATGGGAGAATAAATTAATTTGTCAGAAAAAATTCTATTGCGTATTTAAAATTCAGAGTAGGTGTTAAAAATCGTCTTTTTAGTATGCACTTGTTAATTATGTAATTCTACTGCATTAAGTGGTCCGTTAAGATTTATGTTCCATTTATTAACACTGGCAAGGAAGGTATGATTCCAGATTCATGTGAAGTGGCAGATTTTGCACTTATTTTAGAGGTATCTGGTGTGAATACATGAGCATACAGCTTTGGGATTAATCACATAATTTATAAGATGCCTTGTTGCCACTACTGATCATATTGTTATTAAAATGATCCATAAACATCAAAACAGAAAATATGACTGCAAACATATACAGTACATTTTATTTGATCCATTGGTCTCCCCCTCTCAAAATGAATATTGATTCTTGACTTACTCTTAATCAGTGGAATGCATTCTAGGAAATACTATTCAATAAGAAACATAGACTAAATTTAACAATATAGAGAATTTTATTTGAAATGCATTTTATGGTCTTTATTAATGCAATCTAATTTTAGTGTAGAGTCAATTTCATCTAAAAGTCAATATTAGACTGGCCCCATATGCTTTTATTGAAACCGAACTAGCTTTCATTTTATTAAAGCGATATTGTACTTAAAATATTCCTAAGACCAAAGAGCAACATCTAAACATGATGACATTTTTATTACCTGAATATATATTAATTAAAATCTGTATAAACATTAACTAAGATTCTAGTATGAGTTAAACATAGTAGGTAGTACCTATCCACCAATGAGTATTAACAGGAAGTACCTATCAGCTAGTATACATTAGCGTGAAGAACCTATTACCAATGGTCATTTTTTTCTTTATGCAAAAGAAGGAAAAGTAAATCAAGATATTTATCTAAAATTATAATTGTTTTATAGTCCAGATGCCACTTGAAAACCTTATTTCCTTTTAAGTGTCAAATTTGGAATGATACAAATGAGTGCTTGAACTGATCAGGAATTTACTTTGTAGCATGTTGCTAGGTTAATACTTGAAATGCTAAAAAAACAACTTCTGTCTAGCGGGGGGGGGGGGGGGTTTGATTGAAAAAAAAAACCCTTAAAAAAAATTACATTATAAAGCTGGCAAAATAAATCATGAAATTATATTATAACTGTTTTTAAGATGCATAATCAACATCACTTAAGACCCACTGAAGCCATTTTTCAATGAGATACCCACACTTATTATATGTGTTTGTGTGTGACTGTATGTGTGTGTATATATGTGTGTGTGTGTGCATGTGTGTATATATGTATGTGTATACAGATTATGTGTATGTATGTGCATGTGTGCATATGTGTGTGTATATATGTGTATGTATGTGCATGTTTGTATGTATGTGTGTGTATGTATATGTGTGTGTGCATTTGTGTATATGTATGTGTATACAGATTATGTGTATCTATGTGCATATGTGTGTGTATATATGTGTATGTATGTGCATGTTTGTATGTATGTGTGTGTATGTGCGTGTGTATATGTGTGTATATGTGTTTGTGTGTATGTGTGTATATGTATATTTGTTTGTTTGTGTGTGTATGTATGTGTATGTGTACATGTGTGTGTGTGTTTGTATGTGTGTGTATGTGTGTGTGTATCTGTGTATGTGTACATGTGTGTGTATGTGTGTACATGTGTATGTGTGTGTATCTGTGTGTATGTATGTGTACATGTATATGTGTATGTATGTACATGTGTGTGTATGTGTGTACATGTGTGTGCGTGTGCATTTTTCCCTAAACATTAGAAACAGGGGAAATCCTCATATAATTTAGGGGCTTTGGGTATAGTCATATAAGTTTGATGAGCACATAGGGGCTCCCATGAGCCTCTACTCAAGCACATTTTTTCACTCCATTTGATCACTATTACAATAAGGGTCACCTGGCTATTAAAACATACATAGGGGCTTTGTTTTAAAGAAGGGCTTCACAATAATGAATTTTCTCTACGCCTTTTTGATTGTCTGTTTTAAGTGCCCAGAGAACCCTTATTAAAAAAGGTATCAAGCAATGATGTTTTTTTCTCTCTAAACACTCAAAACAAGGAGGGGGTATCCTCATAGAAATATGCCCAAAGCTCTTATTTGATATAACTTTGATGTAGATATAGATAGGGGTTCCCATCCACATTTATTTACACCAGGTGATCGCTATTATAACAGTGAAACACCTAGAGATTAAAATTTATGTAGGGGCCTATGGGCTTTATAACATGGGTCATGGGGGTCTCTAGGGGTTTTTAAAGGCCCACTCTAATCGTAAGAGTATTGAACATTTTTTATTTGTTATTATTTTTTTATTATTTGTTTCATGTACATGCCCAAGACACACACAGTTTGAAAAAGCAGAAAACTGTCTTTTAAACCTTTTGTCTTGGGTGTTTCTCGGGCGCATAGATCAAGGGGTTTGAATACTTACTCCTCCATTCAGGTCCCTTATGCTCCTAACCACACCCCTGCATGCTGACGTCTTCAGCATCCCCAGATTGCCCTGTTAATACTGGGCTGGCCATCTAGTATGTGGGGGTAAGCGCTGGGGGCTGCAATTTGTTCTGAAGACCCCCCATGTGCAGGACATGTGACAAAGTGTGGATGATGACCTCATGTCAACATCTGCAGTAAAAGGGTTAAACAAATCCCAGTTTAAAGCAACTTTCCAGTTTACATCTATTATTTATTTTGGTGTATTCTGTTGTTATCCTTTGTTGAAAAACATACCTAGGTAGGCTCAGGAGCAGCAATGCAGTACTGGGAGCTAGCTGCGGATATGTGGCTGCACATATATGCCTTTTGTTATTGGTTCATCTGAGGTGTTCAGATATCTCCCATTAGTGCATTGCTGCTCCTTCAGCCAAAGATACCAAGAAAATGAAGCAAATTTGATCATTGTAGTAATTTAGAAAATTGTTTAAAATTGTATTTGTCTGAATTGTGAAAGAAAAAAAATATACTAGGGGAATATATTTGTTTAATGTCACTGAAAAAATGGCAAAGTGCAAAACAGGAGTTTATATTTAATGTTTCTTAATAGGTAAGATGTCCTGTGTGCCCTGTTTTTTAACACGCTATCTTCAAGATTTAAATGAAAGTGCCTGAAAATTCCATCCCAGCCTGTGAAGACGCCTTTTGTTCTATCCAGCAAGACTACTTTACCCTAACTAAACAGAAATTCATATTTTACAATTACATTTACATAAATATGTGCAAGAGTGGAACGTTAATTACCACTCCCACTCGCTTGCTAACTTCACTTGACTTCTGTTCTTTGCGCGTGTTGGGTAGCGCGCGTATTACAAGTTGAAAGTAAATATTTTTCTCTTGCAAGCTAACAAAGAGCAGAAGTTAAAATATCGCGACCACGTTAACGTACTCCCACATAAACTTCAATGGAAAGAGAAAAAAAACTAACACCCATACTCGTGCGCTAACTTGAATCGCCATAAGCCCCATACTCTAACAACCCCTTACCCGCCACATAGCCCACCGCAATGTTTCCTCTCAACTATTAACCTCTAAACCCCTACATAGCCCACCACAAATTCCTCTCTATTAACCCCTAAACTGCCACAACCCCATCTCAAAATATCCGCTAACATCTAAACTCTCTAACCTGCTAACTCCCCTAACATAACACCTCCTTAATTACCCCCCCAAAAAAACTAAGCTTACATGAAAAAAAAACAATAAACCTAACAGTACCTTTAAAAATCCTAACCTTACCTTTAAAAAAAAAACTAACAGTACCATTACAAATAATTAAAAAAAAACCTTACCTTAAATAAACACCTAACCTTACTTAAAAAACCCATTATAGACAAAAGCTACAATTACAGAAATATATATACCTACAATTACAAAAAATTTTTTTTCTGAAATCCCACTAAACAAACCACCCCAAAATAAAAAAACTATACTAACACTAAACCATAGCAATAACCCTTACAATGCTTTTTGTGGAGAATTGCCCTAAAGTGACTTAGTTATTTTCCAAAGAAAAACAAACAAACACCATTCTACAAGTAACCCCCACCCTGCTAAAAAAGGCTATCTAAAGAAACCTACTCTAAAAAATTGCCCTGAAAAGGGCATTTGGCTGGGTATTGTCCTTAGACAGGCATTTAGATATTTTTCTGCCCAAAAAAATAAAAAATAGAAATAAAAACCCTAATAATAATAAAAAAAAATCCTAACACTAAATCCCAAAGATGGTACTCATCAACGTTGAATCGGTGGTCTATCTTCATCCCGGTGGCGGTATTCTATCTTAATCCCAAACTTCTGGCCAAACTCATCTTCATCCCGGTGGCGGTATTCTATCTTAATCCCAAACTTCTGGCCAAACTCTTACACGACCTTTCAGGTTGTGTAAAAAGTTTGAGCGTTAATGTGATTTGCGTTTGATTAATCGCATTTACTTTCAACTTGTAATACAAGCGGACATTGGCACTCAACATCGTCCATAGAAAATATAGGGAGTGTAAATTGCTGCGAGTTTGTGCAAACAAATTTGCGGTAATTTAAACAGTGCGACTCTTGTAGTATGGATACAAGAGACCAAAGAACACGCAATCTAGTGATCGTGTTTATGCTCCGCGCTAACGATAGCACGCTACTCGTAATCCGGCCATATGTATATTAATGTCAGGTATGCACATTAAATAAACAAAGGAAAACATTGGTCAAACTGCTAAATAAGTTTTGAACAAGTTCTTGTCTTTTACACAAGCATCTAGAATACTTTCTCTATCCTGTTCTTTTACTTTCCTCCTATTAAGTGACTAAACTGTTGATGTGAGTATGTATATATTTTACACTTTATAACCTCTTTCATTCAATTAAAAATGTTTTGTTTTTTAAAATTAATGATAACATTCTAAGGCAAAAAAAGGCTATCCAATAAAAAATGTATTATTTAGGCTTAGCCAAAATTGCCAGTCAAATGCTGTATTATTTTTTGCATTTTATGGGGGATTAACTAACCTGCATTTTAGTGAGAGCATCAGCTTGTCTTAGGCATTTAATATTGTTCTTTTTATATTATACACAATGGTTGACCACTGATTTCTAAACAGGAACTTTATATAGTTTTTCTTTCACAGAGTAATTGGCTAAAATATTTAAAGGGACAGTCTAGTAACTTTCATGATTTAGATAGGGCATGTAATTTTAAACAACTTTCCATTTCACTTTTATTATCAATTTTGCTTTCTTCTCTTGGTATTCTTAGTTGAAAGCTAAACCTAGGAAGATCATATGCTAATTTCTTAGCACTTGAAGGCCATCTCTTATCTGAATGCATTTTTACATTTTTCACAACTAGAGGGCGTTAGTTCACATGTGCCATATATAAATAACATTGTGCTCATGCCCGTGAAGTTACATAGGAGTCAGCACTGATTGACTAAAATGCAAGTCTGTCAAAAGAACTGAAATAAGGGGGCAGGCTGCAGAGGCTAAGATACAAGTCAATCACAGAGGTAAAAAGTATATTAATATAACTATTAATTTCACTTACCTAACATTTCGCTCATCTAACTCTTTATTAACATCTTTATCAATCTTGCAGTCCTCACCCCCTGTTTCTCAACCTCCTACCCTTCTAGATTGTAAATTCCCACGGGAATAGGGCCCTCAATCCCTCCTGTATGTGCTTGTAAATTTTGTCCTGTCTCTAACAAGTCTTGTATTGTTTTATTTATATGAATTGTATCCATGGACAGCGCTGCAGAATATGTTGGCGATCCATAAATAAAGTATAATAATAATAATAATAATAATAACTGTGCTGGTTATGCAAAATTAGAGAATGAATAATTAAGGGATTATCTATTTTTTTAAACAATAAAAATTCTGGTGTAGACTGTCCCTTTAAATTCTATTAAATCAATTAGACTTTTTGAGATATATAGCAAGCAATGGCATATGACACATCTATTTCTTTATAGGATACAGCCGAGAGAACACTATTATGCCATTAAATAAGCAGGCAATTTTAAAATTGATTCATTTGTAAAAAAAAGTAATTTTACTTGTGAAAAATACTGTAAATACTGTAAATTCTTTAGCATGATAATACCAGAAACTTACATATACAGTACACACTTAACAAAAACATACATATAGAAGGGACAGCAATAAATTAGAAAATGGTTTCCTGCAGATGGAGATTGATAGGGTTGTCTGTGTGATGGTGAAGTGAGTGGTTACTAATAGGCCATATGTCTCCCTCCCCCCAGTAGCGCAATACATTTATTCACAGAACTGAGAATAGAGTGCTAGTTTTCTAGGTCTAATGTGTGAAATTGTAATACTACACCAGTGGAAAAAGTTACCTTCCATATTCTCGTTATTTCTAACAGCAAATCTTGTTGCAAATTATGGGCTAGATTACAAATGGAGCGCAAAATATCACTTTTGCGAAAGGGATATTTGTGCTCTACTGAGTAATACCACGCACTCAAATGTGCGCTGGTATTACAAGATGAGCAAAATGCGAACGTGAAATTGTGTTCGCATTGCTGGGAAGCATAGGATCACGAGAGCGCAATTCCATAGGCTCCAACGGGAGCCTCGTTCTCATGCAGTCAGACATGGTATTAGAAGTAGCGCAGCGAAGGGGGTAAGTCTTGCAGCGATGGCAGCAAATTGTAAATAAATATGTATATAAGTATATATATTTACTGGGAACACAAAGTTATGCTATGTAAAGACACTTTTCAGTGCTTTTCTTCATAACTGCTCATTGCAGTTATTTTATTAAAAAAATAAAGATTCTACTATGTTTTTTTTTTTAAATAAAGTATAATATGCTTGATTTTGGAGGCATTTGTTGGAAATTTATAAAATGTTTTGGTAGCAATAACTAATGGCTGGCAATTTACCGCATACCCGCAAACGGGCAAATAAATTAGTGCTCCACTTGTAATATAGCTTTATATAAGTAATCATCAAATACTGGGGAACTACCATTGGTGCAGCAGGTGCAGTAGCAACAGGGCCCAATTTATGGGGGGTCCATAGCAGCCAGTCTATACATAGGTGTGTGCAGAATGTGTACAGTCCTAATGCAGGAGAACCTTTTATTAGTATCTATCTATCTATCTATCTATCTATCTATCTATCTATCTATCTATCTATCTATCTATCTATCTGTTTATCAATCCTCAAAATCATTATACAGAACAGCATGTATATTATTACTATTGCTTATTACTGAGTTACCTTTGGTGGAACCAAAAAATAAAATGCCCCAGAGCCCTTTGTTGAGTAGGTCTGCAACTGACCAAATAAGGATCAAATATAAACACAATTCAATGCTATGCTGTTGCTCTAATCTAATTATACAGTAATTTATTGGGTAAGTGATCTTTAAATCCTCATTTCCATTTCATAACAAATAACTTTTTCTAACCGAACCATTTTTTTAAAAAAATGTAAACACCAAACTTCTTGTTTAATGCACATTCATGGAGGAAAATGTTTTTATTCACTTCCATATTCCTTTCATCCTATTTAAAAGTGGCAGTACTGAAAATGAGTAGATATTTTATCTGAATTTGCTCCTTTTTTAATGTGAAACTGTGAAATACAGCCTCAACATATTTCAGAGAAACTGGAATCCACATGCTGTAATTTCATACAGTTATACAGTTAAAAGATTTGCAAAGGAACATTAGAAGCTCTGAGCCTGCCAGAGCTTTAGAATTCTGCTTGGAATAACAGACAGCAATTATTCATGCAGATTTTATCTCAATAGGATTTCTGCTGGATGCAGAATCTGCAGAGCTATAAATCCATCTCTGAATATAATACAACTTGAGGTGACTCTTACATCTTCAGTGCCACATATCTGAATATATATCAAATCATTTTTTTAAAAAAAGATTGATTTTATTCAGTAAGAAAAGTGAGTATGATTTATCTAAACAAGAACAGGGTTTAAGAAGGTGACATTGTAAATTTAACCCCTTGGCCGCCATTAAGATTAAATTGAACAACAAATATTTCAATATAATAAATGTAGTATTTTTTTTTAAAATAACAATGTTACATTTAATGTAATAGACAAATACTGAATGTGACTGAGATTATTGTACTCTTCTAAGTCTATGAGAGTCAATATATTCATTTAAATAATACATCTATTTAAATGAAATGTGGCATTGCAGTATTCAATTGATATATTCCAAATAGTTAAAGGGATGTCAAAGAATAAAATGAAAACACTCTAATGTGTTAGAGTATTTTATTATTTTACTATTGTTTGCATATAACAGGCGAAGTAATCTTAAAAGTCCATTAAAACTGCATTCTCTTTCTGAATTGTGAAAGGTAATTTTGACTTTCATGTCCCTTTAAAGGGACAGTCAACTAAATTTTTTATTGTTTAAAAAGATAGATAATCCATTTATTACCCATTCACCAGTTTTGCACAGAAAACATGGTTATATTAATATACTTTTTAACTCTGTGATTACCTTGTTTCTAAGCATCTTCTGACGGCCCCCTGATCACATGACTTTAAATTTATTATCTATTCACTTGCATTTAACCCAATTAGTGCTGTGTTGTTAGCATCCATGGGCGTCAGCACGTTATCTATATGTTTCACATGAACTAGCTTCTCCTGTTGAGAAAAGCAAATACAAAAGCATGTGATCATGGGGCTGTCTTTAGGGACTTAGAAACAGACAGAAATTTAGAGGTTTAAAGGTTATAAAGTATATTAATATAACAATGTTGGTTGTGCAAAGCTGGGAAATCGGTAGTAAAGGCGTTATCTATCTTTTAAAACAATAACATATTTTTTGTTGACTGTCCCTTTAACTGTATTAACCGTATTATTATTATTTTTATCAAAAATAAATGTCAACTATATGGCAAACATTTGGCATCAATTTAGAATAAACAAATTAATCTTAAAGAGACCTGAAACCTAACATTTATCTTTCATGGTTCAGATAGAGCATACAATTAAAAACATCCTTTGTTGAAGGAGCCGCTATTCACTATGGGAACTAGCTGAATACATTAAGAAAGCCAATGACAAGAGGCATATATGTGCAGTCAATAAGCAGCTAAATCCCAATAGTGTATTGCTTATCCACAGCCTACATAGATATGAATTTCAACAAAGAATAACAAAAGCGCAAAATGAAATAATAGAAGTTGTTTAAAAATGCATGCTCTATCTGAATCAGAAATGTTTAATTTTTACTTGATGGTCCCTTTAACCTTAGTTGCAAACCACTGGTTCATTGGTTTATAAAACGTTACAGATCTTTGACAAACAAAAAAGGCTTTAAATATCCTCTGATGTTGTTTGTCATTATTGCCAGGAACACTCATTGGGGCCTATCTATCAAGCTCTGAACGGAGCTTGATGCCCCGTGTTTCTGGCGAGTCTTCAGACTCGCCAGAAACACCAGTTATGAAGCAGTGGTCACAAAGACTGCTGCTCCATAACCCTGTCCGTCTGCTCTGAGCAGGCGGACGACAGACATCGCCGCAATTCAACCCGATCAAGTACGATCAGGTTGATTGACACCTCCCTGCTGGCGGCCGATTGGCCACGAGTCTGCAGGGGGCGGCATTGCACCAGCAGCTCTTGTGAGCTGCTGGTGCAATGCTGAATACAGAGAGCGTATTGCTCTCCGCATTCAGCGGTGTCTGTCGGACCTGATCCGCAGTGTCGGATCAGGTCCGCCAGACCTTGTTAAAAAGAGGCCATTGTATGTATATGTGTATATGTCAAGATCTCCCTTCACCCTATGGTGGCACCAAACATCATATTGTTACCTAATCCTTCAGAATCATAGCTCATATGCATTGGTATAATGATTTTCTATTAAAAAATATTATGCAAGCAAAATGCTTTTTGTGAGTTTAGTCAATGTAACCTATGAAATAATAGCTTTACAATATCTGGTTTGCATGTAGGGTGCAACTGAACAGATGCACTGATAGGCGGATGTGAATAATGAAATACTGAAAGGGGACAATATTACATCAAGCACTGACGGAGTTAACTTGGCATCGATATATATATAATCATTTTTATCCTGCTGTTTATGGAGAAGGGAGATGTGATGAGAAGAGGGAGGGGGAAGTTATTAAGGTGGGGGGGTTACACAGGATAGATGGGTAAGGAATGGGAAAGGGACACTGATCTAAGAGCAAATGAGAAGAAGCTATGAAAAGGGGAAATGTTCATGCAGTGCACTGTGTTTTGGTTTTGATCCTACAGCTGTCTCCTTATATAGTAAAGAAAGATGCACATTAATACAGGCTGGGCTGAAGGCAGCGGGAAGTGTGGGGAGGAAGGTGTGAGAGGCAGGAAAAACAAGGGGGTTAAAAGGATTTTCTTCAAATCTTAATAATGGAAGGATGGGTTGACAGTAAAATATAAATACAAAGGAGAAAGAGGAGATGAGAGGTTAAAGAGAAAGGGAAAAAACAAGTAAAGGGCTGTAAAAACACACAGGGAAGTACAAAATAAGAATTTAAGGGGTTAGGTAAAAATAAATAGTGCATAGGAAGCAGCAGAGAACAAAGTGTGATAGGTAAGTGATTGAGGGGGGTGATATAAAGGGTGCGCAGGGGCAGGTGGGGAGGAATAAAGGATATGAGATGGAATTATCAGAGACAAGAGAGAGGGATGGGAAGTAATATATAGAAGAGGGTGTGCAGGAAGATGAGAAAGAAAGGAATGATTAAATAAACAATGTACTGGGAGAGGAAAATGTTATATATAGAGTGAATGGTAGTGACATGAGAGGCATAGAATTGTGAGATGAGAAGGACGGAGTACAGAGGAGTGTGCAGGCTTAGGAGGAAAAAATAGACAAGGATTGACACTGTGACAAGGAAGGTTGGCTATCTTAAAGGAATATGAAACCCAGCATTTTTCTTTTGTGATTCAAATAGTTCATACAATTCTAAACAACTTTCCAATTAACTTCCATTATCTAATTTTCTTAATTCTATTGGTATCCTTTGTTGAATAAACAGCAATACACATGGGTGAACCAATAACATAAATCATTAAGGTACAGCCAACAGTCAGCAACTCCCAGCCTTCCCTAGGTATGATTTTCAGCAACGATACCAAGAGAATGAAACAAATGAAATAAGTAAAATAGAAGGTTGTTTAAAATTGCATGATCTCTCTGAATCATTAAAGAAAAAGATTGGGTTTCATGTCCCTTTAAGGCCCCTGTATATGACTTCTGTTGTTTTTTTTATGACCCATCACTTCCCATCCAATATTTCTCTACTATGTCACTTTATTTACAACACGCAAAGTCCTTCTCTTTTCTGAAGATGACTCTGTTCTGCACTCTGGGGAGACCCCACTTGTATGCTGTTGCAGTTACATTGAGATGCCACTGCCCATTTGATCTTTATTTAAGAACATTTTATTATTTTGATCACATTTCTAAACTATGTTCTTTAACCTTGCAATTAAAAAGGTCAATGTGCCGCCTTTTCAGAAAATGTTTGAAATTATCCTTGAGATAAAGACAGAGTGTAGGTTGGAAAATAAAGCACGGATAAGGTAAGTGAAAGAAAAAAGAACAGGTTTGAAAGGAGTCAGAGTGGTGGTAAAGGGTAAAAACCTGAAGAGGGATCAGTATTTGAATTGTTGACTGAGGAGGACAAGAGGGGTTACACCAGATTTGTTTGCCTTTTAATTAAAGATGATAAGATGCTACAGCGTAATTGAATCTGAAGTCTCCTATTCCCCATTTGCTGTTAAGGAGGAGGGATCGTGTTCTCCTTACACAAATGTCTACAAGGAGCTTGATAAAAATATTTCCTTCCCTCATAGAGCTAATTTGTTATAAAATACATTCATTTGTATCAGAGTTAGCAAGGGGGCTCATGAATAAACTTTTCAAACTAGATAGAAGCTATGGCCCAATAAATTACTTGTTTCAGGGTAAATAAATATTATCAGAGGGTTATTTAGTTTGTAAGTGATGCAAAGTTTTTAAGAACAATGGTCATTTATTTTTATTATTATTATTACTATAATTTATTTGTGTAGTGCCGCAAAATTCCGTAGTGCTGGGTATAGACATAGGGGAATACTATGAAGAGGATTTGTGATAAGATACAAAAAAAATAACAAACTAAACAAATCTAGTACAGGAGAAAATGGGCCCAGCTCTGAAGAGCTTAAAGTCTACAGGTTGAAGGTGCAGAGGCATAAGGTTTGGGGTAGCTTGTCACGTGGTTTGTAGCTGCACCAGTGAGTCAATGCAGTTCAATATTTATTTTGGGTAGGTTGAAAACAGGGGAGATATGGTAAGCTCTTCTGAATTGATGGGTTTTCAAAGAGCGTCTGGACCTATACAAGATTGGAGACAATCTGATGGAGTAGGGTAGAGAGTTAAAGAGGACAGGAGTAGCGCATAAGAAGTTTTGGAAATGGGCGAGGGATGTAGAGATAATAGAAGTGGAAAGTAGGTTAGAAGTTGATCGAAGAGGATGGGTTGGGGAGTATTTGGAGATGACAGATAAAATATAGTTGGAGTGAGGTTGTTGAGTGCTTTATAGGTTGGGGTTAATACTTGATTGTATTCTGGAGTGTATGGGGGGGCAGTATAGAGACTGGCAGAGTAGAGCAGCTGATATAAATCGACGACTTTGGTGTATGAATCTAGCTGAAGCATTTATAATAGATTGGTGTCATGTTCTGTCTCTTTAAGGAACAATTAGTTCTGTTTGCTCTCCCTTTAAATAGAGGTTGGACTTCCTGCACAATTTGCTTGGAAATTTTTCTCTGTTGCATTCAGAACGTTTCTAGCCAATCTCTGCTTCAAGATTTATTACTGCCTCAGTATATTGTCTCAAGAATTTAAACTTCAGTAACCTTGTTTTTGTTACCTTCAGAGTTTCTCATCCTTTGAATCCTAAAGTGTGTCTGGGAATTTCTTTGCCAGCTGATTCAGTGTTTTTGGAAACGGTTTTCAGCTGCTTGTTTAACATACACACGCACCTCCAGCTTCCAGCTCCATGGCACAGATTTCCTGCAAATCCATCTTGTCATACCTTTATGTTTTGATGAACTTCCTTACAACTAACATACGGCTAGATTACGAGTTTTGCGTTATGAGGGGTGCGGTACTAACTTGCAAGTTATTATCACCGCTCACTTCCCTACAGCGCTGGTATTACAGGTTTAAAAAAAACGGCGTTATCAGGCAAGAAGTGAGCGTAAAGCAAAATTGAGCTCCATACCGCACTCCAATACCAGCACTGCTGAAAGCTGCGGTGAGCTGGTTTTACGTGCTCGTGCACGATTTCCCCATAGACATCAATGGAGAGAGCCTGCTGAAAAAAAAGCCTAACACCTGCAATAAAGCAGCGTAAAGCTCTGTAACGCAGCCCCATTGATTCCTATGGGGAAACTAAATTTATGTTTACACCTAACACCCTAACATGAACCCCGAGTCTAAACACCCCTAATCTTACACTTAATAAGCCCTAACCTGCCGCCCCCAACGTCGCTGTCATTATAATAAACATATTAACCCTGCATTGCAAACACTAGTTAAATATTATTAACCCCTAATCTGCCGCCCCTAACATCGCCGCCACCGACCTACATTTATTAACCCCTAATCTTCCGCCCCCAACGTCGCCGCCACTATACTAAATATATTAACCCCTAAACCTAACCCTAAAACTAACCCTAACACCCATTACCTTTAATGTAATTAAAATAAATCTAAATAAAAATTACTATTAATAACCAAATAATTTCTATTTAAAACTAAATACTTACCTGTAAAATAAACCCTAAGCTAGCTACAATATAACTAATAGTTACATTGTATCTATTTTAAGTTTTATTTTTATTTCACAGGCAAGTTTGTATTTATTTTAACTAGGTAGAATAGTTACTAAATAGTTATTAACTATTTACTAGCTACCTAGTTAAAATAAATACAAATTTACTGGTAAAATAAAACCTAACCTGAGTTACACTAACACCTAACCTTACACTACAATTAAATCAATTACCTAAATTAAATACAATTACCTAAATTACAAAAACAAACACTAAATTACACAAAATAAAAAAAGAAATTATCAGATATTTAAACTAATTACACCTAATCTAATAGCCCTATCAAAATAAAAAAGCCCTCCCAAAATAAAAAAACCCTAGCCTAAAATAAACTACCAATAGCCCTTAAAAGGGCCTTTTGTGGGGCATTGCCCCAAAGAAATCAGCTCTTTTACCTGTAAAAAAAATACAAACAACCCCCCCAACAGTAAAACCCACCACCCACACAACCAACCCCCAAATAAAATCCTAACTAAAAAAACCTACGTTTCCCATTGCCCTGAAAAGGGCATTTGGATGGGCATTGCCCTTAAAAGGGCATTTAGCTCTTTTTCAAGTGCCCAAACCCCTAATCTAAAAATAAAACCCACCCAATAAACCCTTAAAAAGCCTAACACTAACCCCCAAAGTCTTCATCCAAGCCCGCAGAAGTCTTCATCCAGACAACATCTTCTATCTTCATCCATCCGGCGCGGAGCGGCTCCATCTTCAAGACATCCGGCGCGGAGCATCCTCTTCAATCAAAGTCTTCTTGCAGAATGAAGTTTCCTTTAAATGACGTCATCCAAGATGGCGTCCCTTGAGTTCTGATTGGCTGATAGAATTCTATCAGCCAATGGGAATTAAAGGTGAAAAAATCCTATTGGCTGTTCCAATCAGCCAATAGAATGCAAGCTCAATCATATTGGCTATATATGTATACATGTATTCTCTTTTTGATGCAGGTTTACTCACTCTGCATACAAAGGAGAGTATTTAGGGAAAGGTTAATCTGCAGAATAATTGCAAACTGTTGTTCAGGAGTTAATTTAAGATTCATTAATACTAAACAACAACTGCTACATTACATCTATTAAATATTGTTTTTCTTTCCTTATTAAAACTGGTTATTCTCTACATATAGTTCCTCTCATTGAATTTCTGACAATTGGAAGGGGAGAGACAGTGTTTGGGAAGGTCATTTAGAAGTAAATTGCAGTAGTCAATGCTTGACAAAATGAGGAAATTAATTAGAATTTTTGTAGTTTCTTAAGTAAGGAAAGGTCGGATTTTGGAAATATAATCTGGCTGAGTAAAGAGAGAAAGCTATAAGGAAAGGAAAGATAGATTTGGGTATCATCAGCATATAAGTGGTACTGGAACCCAAGTTTTCCAAGGGAGGATAATAAATAGGTAAAAGCAAGGGCCTTGCAGTACTCCAACTGAGAGAGGCAAAGGATCAGAGGATAATGATGTTAAAGGAAACTGTAAATGAGCGGTTTGTGAGATAGGAAGCAAATCAGGAGAGGACTGTGTCTCGGATGCCAAATGAGTGTAGATTTGTAAGAGGAGATGATGGTCAACTGTGTCAAAAGCAGAAGATAGATCCAGAAGAATTAGTAAGGAGTAGTGTCCCTTTGCTTTAGCTAATAACAGATAATTTAGTTACTTTCGGCTAGATTACGAGTCTTGCGTTAGTCTTAAAAAGCAGCGTTGAGAGGTCCCAACGCCCGCTGGTATTACGAGTCAGGCAGGTACAGGTGTACCGCTCACTATTTTTCCGCGATTTTCGCTTACCGCAAATCCCCTTACGTCAATTGCGTATCCTATCTTTTTAATGGGATTTTCCTAATGCCGGTATTACGATTGCTTGAAAAAGTGAGCGGTAGACCCTCTCCTATCCAGACTCCTACCGCATTTAAAAGTCAGTAGTTAAGAGGTTTATGGGCTAACGCCGTAACAAAAAACTCTTAACTAAAGTGCTACAAAGTACACTAACACCCATAAACTACCTATTAACCCCTAAACCGAGGCCCCCCCCACATCGGAAACACTTAAATAAAATTTTTAACCCCTAATCTGCAGACCGGACATCGCCGCCACTGTAATAAATATATTAACCCCTAAACCGCCGCACTCCTGCCTCACAAACAATAGTTACATTTTATTAACCCCTAATCTGCCATCCCTAACATCGCTGCCCCCAACGTCGCCGCTACTATATTAAATTTATTAACCCCTAAACCTAAGTCTAATCCTCCCCTAACTTAAATATAATTTAAATAAAACAAAATTAAATTACTACTATTAAATAAATTAATCCTATTTAAAACTAAATACTTACCGATAAAATAAACCCTAAGATAGCTACAATATAACTAATAGTTACCTTGTAGCTAGCTTAGGGTTTATTTTTATTTTATAGGCAACTTTGTATTTATTTTAACTAGGTAGAATAGTTATTAAATAGTTATTAACTATTTAATAGCTACCTAGTTAAAATAAGTACAAATTTACCTGTAAAATAAATCCTAACCTAAATTACAATTACACCTAACAATACACTATCATTAAATTAATTACATAAACTACCTACAATTAACTAAAATTAAATAAAATAAACTAAAGTACAAAAACCCCCCACTAAATTACAGGAAATTAAAAAGAATTACAATTTTTTAAGCTAATTACACCTACTCTAATCCCCCTAATAAAATAAAAAGCCCCCCAAAATAATAAAATTCCCTACCCTATACTAAATTAAAAATAGCCCTTAAAAGGGTCTTTTGCGGGGCATTGCCCCAAAGTAATCAGCTCTTTTACCTGTATAAAAAAATACAATACCCCCCCAACATTAAAACCCACCACCCACACACCCAACCCTACTCTAAAACCCACCCAATCCCCCCTTAAAAAAACCTAACACTACCCCCTTGAAGATCACCCTACCTTGAGACGTCTTCACCCAGCCGGGCACAAGTGGACCTCCAGAAGGGCAGAAGCCTTCATCCGATCAAGCCAGAAGAGGACATCCAGACCGGCAGAAGTCTTCATCCAGGCGGCATCTTCTATCATCTTCCATCCGGAGCGGAGCGGGTCCATCTTGAAGACATCCGACGTGGAGCATCCTCTTCCATCCGACGGCGACTGAAGAATGAAGGTTCCTTTAAGTGACGTCATCCAAGATGGTGTCCCTTCAATTCCGATTGGCTGATAGAATCCTATCAGCCAATCGGAATTAAGGTAGGAAAAATCCTATTGGCTAATGCAATCAGCCAATAGAATTGAAGTTCAATCCTATTGGCTGATCCAAACAGCCAATAGAATTGAGCTTGCATTCTATTGGCTGTTCCAATCAGCCAATAGAATGCAAGCTCAATTCTATTGGCTGATTGCATCAGCCAATAGGATTTTTCCTACCTTAATTCCGATTGGCTGATAGGATTCTATCAGCCAATCGGAATTGAAGGGACGCCATCTTGGATGATGTCACTTAAAGGAACCTTCATTCTTCAGTTGCCGTCGGATGGAAGAGGATGCTCCGCGTTGGATGTCTTCAAGATGGACCCGCTCCGCTCTGGATGGAAGAAGATAAAAGATGCCGCTTGGATGAAGACTTTTGCCGGTCTGGATGTCCTCTTCTGGCTGGATTGGATGAAGACTTATGCCCCTCTGGAGGTCCACTTGTGCCCGGCTGGGGGTGAAGACGGCTCAAGGTAGGGTGATCTTCAAGGGGGTAGTGTTAGGTTTTTTTAAGGGGGGATTGGGTGGGTTTTAGAGTAGGGTTGGGTGTGTGGGTGGTGGGTTTTAATGTTGGGAGGGGTATTGTTTTTTTTTTTACAGGTAAAAGAGCTGATTACTTTGGGGCAATGCCCCGCAAAAGGCCCTTTTAAGGGCTATTTGTAATTTAGTATAGGGTAGGGAATTTTATTATTTTGGGGGGCTTTTTTATTTTATTAGGTTGTTTTTGTACTTTAGTTTGTACTTTAGTTTATTTAATTTAATTGTAGTTAATTGTAGGTAGTTTATGTAATTAATTTAATGATAGTGTAGTGTTAGGTGTAATTGTAATTTAGGTTAGGATTTATTTTACAGGTAAATTTGTACTTATTTTAACTAGGTAGCTATTAAATAGTTAATAACTATTTAACCCCTTAATGACCGCAGCACTTTTCCATTTTCTGTCCGTTTGGGACCAAGGCTATTTTTACATTTTTGCAGTGTTTGTGTTTAGCTGTAATTTTCGTCTTACTCATTTACTGTACCCACACATATTATATACCGTTTTTCTCACCATTAAATGGACTTTCAAAAGATACCATTATTTTCATCATATCTTATAATTTACTATAAAAAACATTATAAAATATGAGGAAAAAATGGAAAAAAAACACACTTTTTCTAACTTTGACCCCCAAAATCTGTTACACATCTACAACCACCAAAAAACACCCATGCTAAATAGTTTCAAAATTTTGTCCTGAGTTTAGAAATACCCAATGTTTACATGTTCTTTGCTTTTTTTGCAAGTTATAGGGCCATAAATACAAGTAGCACTTTGCTATTTCCAAACCACTTTTTTTTTTCAAAATTAGCGCTAGTTACATTGGGACACTAATATCTTTCAGGAATCCCTGAATATCCATTGACATGTATATATTTTTTTTTCGAAGACATCCCAAAGTATTGATCTAGGCCCATTTTGGTATATTTCATGCCACTATTTCACCGCCAAATGCGATCAAATAAAAAAAATTGTTCACTTTTTCACAAATTTTTTCACAAAGTTTAGGTTTCTCACTGAAATTATTTACAAACAACTTATGCAATTATAGCATAAATGATTGTAAATGCTTCTCTGGGATCCCCTTTGTTCAGAAATAGCAGACATATATGGCTTTGGCGTTGCTTTTTGGTAATTAGAAGGCTGCTAAATGCCACTGCGCACAATACGTGTATTATGCTCAGCAGTGAAGGGGTTAATTAGGTAGCATGTAGGGAGCTTCTAGGGTTAATTTTAGCTTTAGTATAGTGTAGTAGACAACCCCAAGTATTGATCTAGGCCCATTTTGGTATATTCCATGCCACCATTTCACCGCCAAATGCGATCAAATTAAAAAAAAACGTTAATTTTTTCACAATTTTAGGTTTCTCACTGAAATTATTTACAAACAGCTTGTGCAATTATGGCACAAATGGTTGTAAATGCTTCTCTGGGATGCCCTTTGTTCAGAAATAGCAGACATATATGACTTTGGCGTTGCTTTTTGGTAATTAGAAAGTCGCTAAATGCTGCTGCGCATCACACGTGTATTATGGCTAGCAGTGAAGGGGTTAATTAGGTAGTTTGCAGGGAGCTTGCAGGGTTAATTTTAGCTTTAGTGTAGAGATCAGCCTCCCACCTGACACATACCACCCCCTGATCCCTCCCAAACCGCTCCCTTCCCTCCCCCATCCCACAATTGTCCCCGCCATCTTAAGTACTGGCAGAAAGTCTGCCAGTACTAAAATAAAAGTTTTTGGGGTTTTTTTTAAAAGAAAAAAAAAAAGCATATTTACATATGCTGTGTTTAGGATCCCCCCTTAACCCCCAACCTCCCTGATCCCCCCCAAAACAGCTCTCTAAGAGTGGCTCTCTCTGCATCGGATGGCCGTAAAAGGTTATTGCAGGATGCCTCCATATCGAGGCATCACTGCAATAACCGGAAAGCAGCTGGAAGCGAGCAGGATCGCTTCCAGATGCTTTCCACACCGAGGACGTGCAGGGTACGTTCTCAGGCATTAACTGCCTTTTTTCTGAGGACGTACCCTGCACGTCCTCGGTCATTAAGGGGTTAATAACTATTCTACCTAGTTAAAATAAATACAAAGTTGCCTGTAAAATAAATATAAACCCTAAGCTAGCTACAATGTAACTATTAGTTATATTGTAGCTATTTTAGGGTTTATTTTATCGGTAAGTATTTAGTTTTAAATAGGATTAATTTATTTAATTGTAGTAAATTTATTTAGATGTATTTAAATTATATTTAAGTTATCGGGGTGTTAGGGTTAGGGTTAGAATTAGGTTTAGGGGTTAATAAATTTATTATAGTGGCGGCAACAGATTAGGGGTTAATAAATTTAATATAGTTGCGGCGATGTTTGGGGGGGCAGATTAGGGGTTAATAAATAAAATGTAGGGTTCGGCAATGTTGGGGGTATCAGATTAGGGGTTCATAAGTATAATGTAGGTGGTGGCGGTGTCCAGAGCGGCAGATTAGGGGTTAATAATATAATGTAGGTGGCGACAATGTCGGGGGCGGCAGATTAGGGGTTAATAAGTGTAAGATTAAGGGTGTTTAGACTCGGGGTTCATGTTAGGGTGTTAGGTGCAGACATAACTTCTATTTCCCCATAGGAAACAGTGGGGCTGCGTTAGGAGCTGAACACTGCTTTTTTGCAGGTGTTAGTTTTTTTTTCAGCCGGCTTAGCCCCATTGTTTCCTATGGGGAAATCGCGCAAGAGCACGTTCAGCCAGCTCACCGCTACCGTAAGCAACGCTGGTATTGAGGTGAGATGTGGAGCTAAATTTTGCTCAACGCTCACTTTTCTGAGGCTAACACCGACTTGCAGAAAACACGGAATACCAGCGTTGTCTTAAGTGAGCGGTGAGAAAAAAAGGCTTGTTAGCCCCGCACAGCCTTACCAACAAAAACTCGTAATCTAGCAGTTTGTTTCTTCTCTTGCTCAGAAAAAATAAACCCATACAGCAATTAGATCCCCTTAATGAAAAAGAAGAGAGTCCTATATCAAGCTAAGCATTATAGAGCGCTACCTAACAGGTGGTTTATAAAAGAAATGTGAATAACATCTCTCTAACTTAAAATAAACCAACACACACTTGAGGCATCTCATCTTAAAGGGACAGTAAACAAATTGTAATTACAAGATATTTATGTAGTTTTAAATTAAAGGGATATGATTCATTTAAGAAAGGTTCCAATTAACTTGTACTATCAAATTTGCTTAATTCCCGTGGTATTCTTTTTTTTAAAGAGATAACTAGGTAATTGTCTGAAGCACTACATGGCAGGAAGTAGTGTTACCATCTAGTGCCCTTGCAATTGGATAACATTCCTTTTATAACTGCTGACATACAGTGCCCCAGACACATGCACGCTCCTGAGCTTACCTTTCTGCTTTTTAACAGAAGATACCAAGACAGCAAAAAAAAAGTGATAATAGAAGTAAATTAGAAAGTTGTTTAAATTGCATGATCTATCTGAAAGAAACATGTTGGGATTTAACGTCCCTTTAACATACAGTGTTGTTATAAATAGTTTTGAATGCACTTGTTTGCTACAATTGTTTTTCAGATATATTCAAGTATACTTTTATTTACCACACACAATTAAACATATTTATATTATGATCTCAAAGTGTTTAATGCCCTTTTAAGCAGCAGACTTATTTCTTTTGACTGAGGATTGGCTGCTAAAATTGTAAATATATAGATACGTTCAGCAATGATTTGTCAAAACAGCACTTGGTAAATCAGTAATTTGTGGCCATAGTCAGTTTAACAAGACAATAATGTGTAAAATATATTCACAAAGTTACTGACACCTGAGGAATCTGTCACAAAATCATGCAATAAGATGTTCCTGCTAAAATTCTCAAGATCATTGTTGTTGACAAACTCCTGTGAGAAATAAATCCTAAAACTCACATAATCTTACTAACAGTGCATTTTTGTTGTTATTAACCCCTTGTTTTAGCCAGCATTTTATTGATGCATTAAAAATACAACCAACCACATGAAATGTGCATGGGCATACAATAAATAATTGTTACTAAAATGAAAGTGTAGTTTATAATTCACTACAGAAGTCTTGAACAATTGTATTACTTGAATACTAAGGGGCCGATTTATTAAAGGGACACTGTACCCAAATTTTTTCTTTCGTGATTCAGATTGAGCAGGACATTTTAAGCATCTTTCTAATTTACTCCTTTTATACATTTTTCTTCATTCTCTTGGTATCGTTATTTGAAATGCAAGAATGTAAGTTTAGATGCCGGCCCATTTTTGTTGAACAACCTGGGTTGTCCTTGCTGATTGGTGGATAAATTCATTCACCAATAAAAAAGTTGCTGTCCAGAGTACTGAACCCAAAACAAGCTTAGATGCCTTCTTTTTCAAATAAACATAGCAAGAGAACGAGGAAAAATTGATAATAGGAGTAAGTTAGAAAGTTGCTTAAAATTGCATGCTCTTTCTGAATTACAAAAGAAAAATTTGGGGTACAGTGTCCCTTTAACCCCTTAGTGACCAGAGCACTTTTCCATTTTCTGTCCGTTTGGGACCAAGGCTATTTTTACATTTCTGCGGTGTTTGTGTTTAGCTGAAATTTTCCTCTTACTCATTTACTGTACCCACACATATTATATACCGTTTTTCTCGCCATTAAATGGACTTTCTAAAAATACCATTATTTTCATCATATCTTATCATTTACTATAAAAAAAATTATAAAATATGAGGAAAAATGGAAAAAAAACACACTTTTTCTAACTTTGAACCCCAAAATCTGTTACACATCTACAACCACCAAAAAAACACCCATGCTAAATTGTTTCTAAATTTTGTCCTGAGTTTAGAAATACCCAATGTTTACATCTTCTTTGCTTTTTTTGTAACTTATAGGGCCATAAATACAAGTAGCACTTTGCTATTTCCAAACCATTATTTTTCAAAATTAGCGCTAGTTACATTAGAACACTAATATCTTTCAGGAATCCCTGAATATCCATTGACATGTATATATTTTTTTTTAGAAGACATCCCAAATTATTGATCTAGGCCCATTTTGGTATATTTCATGCCACCATTTCACCGCCAAATCCGATCAAATACAAAAAATTGTTCACTTTTTCACAAATTTTTTCACAAACTTTCAGTTTCTCACTGAAATTATTTACTAACAGCTTGTGCAATTATGGCATAAATGGTTGTAAATTCTTCTCTGGGATCCCCTTTGTTCAGAAATAGCAGACATATATGGCTTTGGCATTGCTTTTTGGTAATTAGAAGGCCGCTAAATGCCACTGCGCACCACACGTGTATTATGCCCAGCAGTGAAGGGGTTAATTAGGGAGCATGTAAGGAGCTTTTTGGGGTAATTTTAGCTTTAGTGTAGTGTAGTAGACAACCCCAAGTATTGATCTAGGCCCATTTTGGTATATTTCATGCCACCAGTTCACCGCCAAATGCGATCAAATTAAAAAAAACGTAAAATTTTTCACAATTTTAGGTTTCTCACTGAAATAATTTACAAACAGCTTGTGCAATTATGGCACAAATGGTTGTAAATGCTTCTCTGGGATCCCCTTTGTTCAGAAATAGCAGACATATATGACTTTGGAGTTGCTTTTTGGTAATTAGAATGCTGCTAAATGGCGCTGCGCATCACACGTGTATTATGGCTAGCAGTGAAGGGGTTAATTAGGTAGCTTGTAGGGAGCTTGCAGGGTTAATTTTAGCTTTAGTGTAAAGATCAGCCTCCCACCTGAAACATCAGACCCCCTGATCCCTCCCAAACATCTCTCTTCCCTCCCCTAGCCCACAAATGTCCCCGCCATCTTAAGTACTGGCAGAAACTCTGCCAGTACTAAAATAAAAGGTATATTTGGGCTTTTTTGTGCATTTTTTGTTAGAATATTTACATATGCTTCTGTGTAGGGATCCCCCTTAGCCCCCAACCTCACTGATCCCCCACTAAATAGCTCTCTAACCCTCCCCCTCTGACTTAATGTGCGCCATCTTGGGTACTGGCAGCTGTCTGCCAGTACCCAGTTTAGTGAAAAAAAATGCTTTTTTTTTAATAAAATATGTCCCTTTTCTGTAGTGTAGCTTTCCCCCCCCCCAAGACCAACCCCCCACCCCTTCCAGATCCCTTAGATGTTTTTAAAAAAAAGTTTATTTATTTTTTTTTTTTACTTTTCCTTTTCTACTTTTCTGTAGTGTAGCGGTTCCCACCCGCTCCCGCCCCGTGCACGCGCCCCCCCCCCCCCCCCCCCGTGCACGGGGGGCGCGCACGGGCGCGCCCCCAACGATCACGATCCCGATCCCGCCCCCCGTGACGTCACGCGCGACACCGATGGCCGCCCACCCGCCTCCCAATTCGGCTCCCACCCACCAACGATACCGGCCATCGATGTCCGGTGCAGAGAGGGCCACAGAGTGGCTCTCTCTGCATCGGATGGCCATGTATGGTTATTGCAGGATGCCTCCATATCGAGGCATCACTGCAATAACCGGAAAGCAGCTGGAAGCGAGCAGGATCGCTTCCAGCTGCTTTCCCACACCGAGGACGTGCAGGGTACGTCCTCAGGCGTTAACTGCCTTTTTTTTGAGGACGTACCCTGCACGTCCTCGGTCATTAAGGGGTTAAGGGCCGAATGGCCCCTGATGTCCCTGTTTCTGCGCAAGCCTTCAGGCTCGCCGTAAAACAGCAGTTATGAAGCAGCGATCTTAAGACCGCTGCTCCATAACTGGTCCGCTGCCTCTAAGGCTGCGGTCTGCAATCCGCACAATCCTGGCGGCTGATTGGCTGCAAATCTGCACGGGGTGGCATTGCACAAGCAGTTCACTAGAACTGCTTGTGCATTGATAAATGTCAACAGCGTATGCTGTCGGCATTCATCAATGTTTGTCGGACATGATCCGCTGAGCGGATCATGTTGGACAGACCGATGATAAATCGGCCCCTAAGCCTTTGAACAATAACATGCATATCCCCCCGACACTCAAGAGCAGCTGCATAAACGTGTGTATACGTGTAAGCCAATCTTGGGCTAGATTATGAATGGATCACGTTATCTTTTGCACAACCTTGTGCAAAGAATAATTTACTATTTAATATTAGAAGCGGACGGTTAAATATTTTAACAATAGCAACTTAACACAGTTGAAACTTTTATAGCGTGCCGTATATTTTTAATGAATAGCGCAGGGAACACTATTAGAAAACCTGTTGTGTTTTTTAAGTGTTTCAGTTTAGCGCAATCCAAAATACAGCTGTAAAATTTAGCACTTTTTAAGACCTGTAGTAAACTAATATTACTAGTATAGCACAGAATTACATAAAGAACTCCGCTGCTTGGGCACCTTTTGGTGTATAGCGCATCTGCTAATTGGTTAAGTGATAACATACATTCATTTTACTGTGCTTCTTCATAGAAGTCTACTCTGTGAAAGATTTAGTGCGCCTGCACTATACGACATGCAGGTGTTAGTGTGCCCTAGTATGAGCGCAAAAATAGAAGCTCTATTTATTGTGCTTGAGTGATGTTAATGCACAACAGTACTAATATTTTGAGCTTTACTTATAATCTACACCTGTGTGATTGGCTGCTACATGAGTATGCTGTTATTGATTGGCTCAATGGCTGGTCTTGCCCAAAAGCAACCTTTTATTGTGGCTGCTGAGCTGGACTTTAGTTGTATGTTTAACCCCATTCAAAAAGTCTGAATTAATACATAAAATCATTGTATAACAGCTTGTATTTTGTTATCTATTTTAATGGATTTTCAGTTAATAGGAAAAGCTACTATATGACAAAAAATGGATTATAAAACAATAAAAAAAAAAATCTAGTTAACAAAAAATAAAATGTGTGACAGATAATTAATTTGATATCGCCGACTGCTTAATATTATGAATGCAGGTTTTTCCACTTATCCAATTATATTAATTCATGATATGTGCAGCTATTAGATTCATATTGTTTTGATTGATTTTATTATAAATATTTTTAAAGCATAAAACACTAAATGATACTCAGACGCTTTCCGTAGTCTTTCTAAAAGAGAATTTTCAAAACATATTACAAAGCTTTTTTTTTTCTATGGAACCTCCAGTGCTGAATAAACACTTAGCCAGTAAGCAGTCCGGGCAGAGGCGTAACTAGAAACCACAGGGCCCAGATGCAAGAATCTAAGAAACCCCCCCCCCCAAACAAAAAGGTGAATTTGTTACATATCTTTTTTTTTTACATTTAACAGAGAAAAAAAAAGAGAAAACAAAATCAGATTACATGTCTGCAAAAGGAGGTACCCTGTGCCCACAGTCTGTGAGTCTGACCCCCTATTACTATATATAGTGACCTGTTTAACCCACCAGTACTGTATATAGTGAGTTAGTGACACTGTCTGTAATCTGCCGGTGAGATGGCTGGCCTGCCCCTACCTGCCCCAGTACTTTATAGAGTGAACACAGAAGTCTGTGACATGGTCAAGCGCCCCTGTACTGTATATAGTGGTACTGTATAGTGACACTGTTTACCCCCCGCCCCCCCCCCATGCTGTAGTAACAAGGTCTGTAATTTGCTGGTTCCACAAACATACACACACACACACACATGCATAAATACACACACACACATACACACACACAGTCACATACATACATACACAGATACACACACACACATAAACACCAATGGGTAAAACAGAAACACTAACCCCTGTAGTCAGAGACACTAGTGAGGCATCATGTCACACTTACATGATATAAGTGCAGGCAGTGGCAGGTCAACATTTTTTATTGGGAAATTTTTTATTTTATTTTTTGAAGCTGGGCGACCTCTGCACCCCCTGTAGTTTCGCCCCTGAGTCCAGGGACTCAGTTGTTTAAAACCATACACATTTCCGGGGCATGTCTATACTGCGTACCTGACAGGATGCATTCTCTGCAAGCTCTGAAGATATCCTCTCTAATCCGCCGATTATTGAGCTTAAACAGCACATCTCTTTATATCACTCATCAAATAGTAGCTACATAACAACCTGTTATGTATGTATAGTAGTTACATAACAACCCGGCTATATCCCAGCTCCTAGTCGCTGTTTTCACGAAAACAGGGTCACAGATCGGAAGTATAATGCCTAAGCGGCGGCCTACCATTAGGTATCGTACCAGTACTGACAGCGGATACCTGTCTAACTGAGCTTTTCTCCAATACCAGTACAATATACAATTATTACATCAGCAACCTACTGAATCTACAGCCTTTAATCCACCCGCCAGAAGATTTTTCCAAGATGGCGACCGCATGGGAGAGCAATCTAGAGCAGACTTTGGACCTTGCTAAAGCTTTAGAACATGCTAATCAAACTTTACCAAAGTTCCCTGCCTAGAGATATCATAGAACGCGCTGGACTATTAACAAAGCGCTTACCTGCAGAAAAATTGGAACAGGACCTGTTGACATCACAGTATGTGAAAGTGACCGGAAGATACAGCAAATTTCAGAGGTGATGCCTGGCCTCCCACACGTTCACCCAGCTAACTTAGAAGATCGGGTGTTATCTAAAGACTTTCAGGATGATCATCCCGACCATTACACTATGCTGTCTACATGGACATAAAATCATCTAGAAACCCCTGCATCACACGCTAGCATGTCACCCGATCCAGCCAGCAAATTCTAACAGTGACAGCATCTATACTATAATTGCGTTTGTAATGTCCGTCGCCGTCAGCAGTTGCACACGCATCCTCAATGGAATGTTGGCAGCACAAGGACAAAAGAATTCACCTGGATGCAGCAATTTTCAGAATGCACCGGGATGCAGCGAAGGCAAACGGAGCATTACTAAAGCAACATCAAATCGCCCACATTAAAGTATTTTAAAGAAAAAACTAACCGCCGGCATCAAGTATTAAAAAAAACACACCGCCTGCACGAAATATACCAAAAAAAAAAATCCTACACAAAGTATTAACTTTTTTTTTTTTTTTTATTGAGGTTATGCTAGTGAGTACAATATATGCAAAATACCATACAACATAAGAAGAAATACAACATCAGTGTAACATTTACATTAGTTAGTCTTATACATGAGATAACAGTGTGGTAGTAAGCTAGGTATAGATTAAGAACCTCTATTTTCTTTTTTTTTATTGCTTATATTCTTCAATTATTTCCTCAAAAGCGCGAGCGGCCACCTTTGGACCAGCAAAAGCAAATGTTGTCTAGAGGAAAGATAGCGAATGTATTGGACACTCATGGTCCCATACATATAATGGAAAAAATAAATTATCAGCTGAAATTTTTATTTTCAAAAATATAGGGGGGGGGGGGGGGGGTAGAAAATTCAGCGGATAAGCACCGCTTGTCAAATATAGGGTAATATGGGGGGGAGGGAGGGCGGAGCCATAAGTAAGGGTTACAATAGAAATGAAAATTAGCCAAAATATATTAGTTTAAGTTCACTTAACTCTGTAATGGCGGTAACTCTATAGTATATACCGCCTATACGGGAGGTATCACTTAGCTTGTATGTATAAGGTACTGGGTGATCAAAAAAATGCTGCTGTAGCACTATATAAGTAAGTAATCTACAAACATGTCATAAATTATACTACTGAGGGGGGTCTATACCTTATTGCAAATATGGGATGAGGTGAGCATTATACTAGCTTCATACTATGTACGCATACTCAGAATTGCCTATTACAGGATAAGAGTTAAATTCAATAACCCTGATAGATCTGCTGACTAGAAGTGTGATATCAAGTATCTATATCAATAGGAAGATGACTCCCAATCCACTGTGGTATATTTATAGACGGTGGATTTTTTTTGTTTTTTTTTTGTTATATTTTTATATTTTTTCCTTTCTAGAACAGGGCATTAATCATAACGAAGAAGGAGTAGGCAGCAATTAATACTGAGATCATACCTGTCTATACCCTAATAAAAATGGTAACAATAAGTAGTAATAACAATTATGTTCATATTACTCATAGTTTTACTAAAGCTCTATGCATCACATGCTCATATTATTAACCAAAGAACCAACATAGCATATCATAGGAGACTTTGAGGGGGTGACTGTAGTTAAGGGTCCTTTGGTTTGTCTATATACATTAAGAATGACCCACTTAGACTTGTCTAGTCTTTATGCACTGACTCTTTCCTAGTTGTCTATAGTGAGCCTCTATAAAGCATGATCTATAACATCTATCTAACCATCAAACCGTCGTAACAGTACCCATTCAGATGGGAAAGCGAGGGAATGGATGCATCCATAGAGAATCACTGACGAACAGTTATTAGTATATATGACATATAACAGAGTATGAGGATGTTAGACACCAATTTGATTATAGTATAGGTTGACAACCACTAGTAACAATAACGATATAAAATAGTTAAACCAGAGTATACTATCAGCAACGCTAAATATATAAAATAGTTAAACTGGAATATATATTGAACCCTGATTTTCAGAGTATGTGCATCAAGAAAACTGAAAGTATTAGACAATGTTCATAAAGTCCCATATTTGGAAACCTATGAGCTCTCCACTCAATGTAGAGACAGTCTGATCCCATGTGCATATACTAGTTAATATAAACATAAAATATATAGTATATTTTGCCCGAAAATAAAATAAATAAAACTATGATACTATTAGGAAACGGTATACATGGCAGGGCACGAAGAGAGAAGTACAAGAGACATCTCTTTGTAACAACTTATATGACACAAGTCAGGGGGAGTATATGGGAATTAAATTTTCTGTCTCGGATCGTAGATCAGCATTAGTGATGGGACCTTGAATGGGAGAAATTTACTAGTATCTAGGAAAGCTTAGCTATGAAGGCTATACTGCAGAGGGTATGTAGTATATAGTAGGCATAATTGTTAACTGTACTACAGCGCTTATTCACATATAGGTATAAGAGCATAATGACAAGCTAGTGCCTAAGCCAAAACAAATCAACATGCTTGTCTGAGTATAGGGAAGTGAGAGCTCTCACGAAGCCGCCAGAGATATAATAGTATACACTTACATAACATATCTTAACATTCTTAACATTCACTTCTGTTTATATGATATGGGGGTACAGACAACAGAACTCCATATTGTTGGTGAAATATAACAAACTCCCTCATAGAGATGCTAGGCAATTAACTTTTATATACGAATAATTTTCCCCTTTACACTTAGGGTAAATAGTCTATTAATTATATTACTCAAGCTAGGGACTGTTGTTGTGATGAGGTCAGTATAGCTTTTAATGGAGTTATATCTGGAGGATAGCCCCCTATGGATCATTTGTGAGAAATATAAGTCACTAGCATGATACAAAGGCCAAAGAACAATATGGAAATGTACAGAAATCGTAGCACCTAAGGGCAACTTAGTGCATACATAAGCTTAACAATCTGCGCTAGCAGGAACACTATATGTTGACAAATAAAATTTTAGTTAGGTAGGTGTCAAAATGAGTTAGTTTAGTTAGGACTGAGTAACCCCTTTGTTTTTTTTTTGTTTTTTCACATAAGGCCATAGAATACTGATACTTAGCATAAAAATAATAATGCAACATAAGTGTATGGATTGGCAATAGTACATAAAACATATGTCCAGGCAGCCTAACTAGCTTAGCAAATATGTCAAACATTTTAAACATATCTGAAACTGAAGATACATGAGAAAACCACAATAAAAAACAAAATTGCCTATGCTGCTATCAAAATTTTATCTGCACCTTGCTGCAAATAAAACAAATAATGCCATACATTAAACAAAATACTGTAGATACGATATTTAAAAATATAACTTTGCACTAAGTATCTGGTGAATAAAAGATCTTCAGAGCAGTGAGTCCAGCGAGACCAAGAGATGCATTATATGGATGAAAAAGTCCAAAGGAAACATGGGGGCTAGTTTAAATAACCTACTTGAGACACTTGAAGTTCTGCAGGGGTTAATTAATAAACGCATAAAGTAAGAGTCTTATCAAAATATCCTCCTTTAACAAACCTCCACGTTTTCGTATCTGACATCCTACCACGCTGAAGCACACATGCAGACAACCAAGCTGAGTCGTGTGAAGAGCAATCAGCTAAGCCTGCGTCTATACTGGGTTGGTAATTCAACCTATTCCGGATCTGTGTGGAGTATTAATGTCCTCTATTCCTGCAGCATAGGCCAGGTCAGGATCTGATAGTAAGGTGCGAACTGCAGTGAGACCTATAATCTGGGGGTTCTGTGCATACACCGGAAGATTCCGGTCAGTTGAGTACGCTGCTGTTGAAAGTATACCTTTCTTTATTGTAGTCGCCTCTAGCCAGATCATTTTCTCCACCAACCAGCCTACCTGCACTACATCTGTTTCTTCCAGGACCGGCGAGTTACAGCCGGGCTCCAACTCTCTTGCGCTGTCCTGCGATCTCTTGGTATGTGACCCACTGTCATACTTGCATAGTCCTGTCCAGGTTCCCGCATCTTCTGAGGGCATGTAATTATCCCACTTGTGTATGGGAATCAAGCGAGGCGTCTCAGTAGCTCCGGAATCGCCGCCGCCATCTTGCGTACCCTGCAAAGTACCTATTTGTTCAAGGATCTGTGTAAATGACCGGCTAAGGTCGGAAAAGTGCTCCTCCAGAATCCCACAAACTTTAGCTTCAAATTTGTGCAGTGCTGCCTGTGTATCCATTTAAAAAGTATTAGGAAGATGAGACTTCATAGATATGAGGAGAAATCGTCGCCACTCAATCCAGGCAGTTGCTGAAGGCCCCAAGATCTAATCACATAGAAATAGGTCTCCAGTCCATACATCTGTATTTAATTCTTTAAGGAGCTGGCAAATGCATTCACCTTTACTCTCTATGCATTTGAAAGGTTTAGATGTTCACAAAATCGCATATTTGCTCACTTTTGGTTAGTTTTATAAGGAGAGCTCAGGACTCACACGTCTGCTCTCTTTGTTGCCAGGCTCCGCCCCCCAAAGTATTAACTTTTAAACCGCAAAACTATCACATGGCAATAAACCTATTTACCCTATTAGCCCATAAACCCCTACATTGCAATAAACCTTTTTACCTTATTAACCCCTAAACCCCTACATCGCAATAAACCTATTTACCCTATTAACACCCCCTATCCTAACACCCTATTAAATAAACCCAAATGACCTAAACTAATACATTCTAAACTTACAAAAATAAAAAAGCTAACATTACAGAAAATAAAAAAATAAAATTACCAAATTTAACAAAATTAAACCTAATTCCTATGAAAATAAAAAAGACCCCCCAAAATAAAAACACCACCTACTCTAAGAATAAGCTAATATTAGGTTATTTTATTTGGGGGTGTTTGGTGGGTGGGGGGTTTTTACTGTTTGGGGGGCTTTGTGTATTTTCTTGAAAAAGAGCTGATTATCTTGGGGCAATGCCCTGCAAAAAGCCCTTTTAATGGCTATTGGTAGTTTATTCTTAGAGTAGGAGGTGTTTTTATTTTGGGTGGGTCTTTTTTATTTTCTGTAATTATAACTTTTTTATTTTTTGTAAACTTTTTTTTTTTGTAACTTTAGAATGTATTAGTTTAGGTAATATGGATTTATTTAATGGGGTGTTAGGTTAGGGGGTGTTAGGTTAGTGTACTGTACTTTAGTTATTTGCATTGTGGGTTTTGGCGGTTTAAAGGTTTAATAAGTTAAATAGGTTTATTGCAATGTAGGTGTTTTACGGTTTAGGGGTTAATACGGTAAATAATTTTATTGCGATGTAGGGGTTTTGCGGTTTAGGGGTTAATAGGGTAAATAGGTTTATTGCAATGTAGGGGTTTTGCGGTTTAGGGGTTATGTATATAAAGAAATATAATTAAAGTATATATAATTTAAAGAAAATAAACTTTGTATTTATTTAGGACAGTAGTTTGTCTAATTAGAGTGTGTCTATATCTGTAGTTTATTATATAGAAAATATTTTTTATATATTTAAGATAGTAGTCCATTAAAATTATAGTATTGCTACACCTGTAGCTTAAATTGTTATATAAAAGAAGACTTACAAAATACGTTGTTTCTACATCTGTAGTTTAAAAAATAATTAGACTGCCCTCTGGGCAGGCTTATTGACTATTTGGAAATAAAGGAAAATCTCCCTGACACCATACCACAGGGCTTAAAGGGCGCAATGTGATCACCCTTGCCGGGATACTTCCTTACAGACACATGCAGCGGTACACGTATATGTGGCAATGGACTACTAGTGATGTCACGAATAGTTTGCCGGCGAATAGTTCCCGGTGAACATAGCTTGTTCGCGTTCACCGCAGCGGGCGAACATATGCGATGTTCGATCCGCCTCCTATTCGCCATCATTGAGTAAACTTTGACCCTGTATCTCACAGTCTGTAGACACATTTCAGCCAATCAGCAGCAGACACTCCCTCCCAGACCCTCCCAGCTCCTGGACAGCAGCCATTTTAGATTCATTCTGATCCTGCATTCTTAGTGAGAGGAGGGATAGTGTAACTGCTGCTGATTTTATACGGAAATTGATAGCTAGGCTAGTGTATTCAGTGTCCACTACAGTCCTGAAGGACTCATCTGATCTCTGCTGTAAGGACAGCACCCCAAAAAGCCCTTTTTAGGGCTAGAACATCATTTTTTTTGCCTGTGTAATTTTGACTGTGAAACATCAGTCTGCTAATGCAATCTAATTGCAGTTGCCTGCCTGCAGTGCCACCACTCATATCTGTTGTAACAGTAGTGTAAATTTAAAAAAAAAATGTTTTTGACTGTGAAACATCAGTCTGCTAGTGTAATCTAATAGCAGTTGCCTGCCTGCCAGCGTGTGTGCCAGGCCCACTTGCCAACTAGTGCCACCACTCATATCTGTTGTAACAGTAGTGTAAATTTTGTAAAAAAAAAACTTTTTTGACTGTGAAACATCAGTCTGCTAGTGTAATCTAATTGCAGTTGCCTGCCTGCCAGCGTGTGTGCCAGGCCCACTTGCCAACTAGTGCCACCACTCATATCTGTTTTAACAGTAGTGTAATTTTTTAAAAAAAAAACTTTTTTGACTGTGAAACATCAGTCTGCTAGTGTAATCTAATTGCAGTTGCCTGCCTGCCAGCGTGTGTGCCAGGCCCACTTGCCAACTAGTGCCACCACTCATATCTGTTGTAACAGTAGTGTAAATTTTGTAAAAAAAAACTTTTTTGACTGTGAAACATCAGTCTGCTAGTGTAATCTAATAGCAGTTGCCTGCCTGCCAGCGTGTGTGCCAGGCCCACTTGCCAACTAGTGCACCCACTCATATCTGTTGTAACAGTAGTGTAAATAAAAAATAAAAAAAAACTAATCTATGTATCTATGTATCTATCAAATCTATCTATCTCGTGGTTGTGCAAATGGACTGTTTGCGGTTGTTTGCGGTGCGTTAAATGCAAGTTGAATGCAAGGTAGCCGTTTCAAAATGGCATCCCTTGCAATCCTATTGGCTGATTTGATTCTTAAAATTCAAATCAACCAATAGGATGAGAGCTACTCAACTCCTATTTAAATCCTACTGGCTGATTTGAACAACCAATAGTATTTCATTAGCTCTCATCCTATTGGCTGTTTTGAACAGTCAATAGGATTTCAGAAGCTCTCATCTTATTGGCTGATTTGAATTTGAAGAATCAAATCAGCCAATAGGAATGCAAGGGATGCCATTTTGAAATGGCTACCTTGCATTCAACTTCAGTGTAAGACGGCGACCATATGAAGAAGACGTTCCACGCAGGATGGCAACGGCTTCCAGTATTGCTCTGCTCCGAGCTGCTGGGATGAAGATAGAAGACGCCCCCAGGATGGATGAAGACCTCGCCGCTTGGATGAAGACCTCGACACCTGGATGTCCCGACTTCAGAAGCCGTGAGTACATTTTCTGGGGGTAGTGTTAGGGTTTTATTAATTTTTTGGGGTGTTTTTTTAAAGATTAGGGTTCGGGCTTTGAAAAAGAGCTGAATGCCCTTTTAAGGGCAATTCAAAAGAGCTAAATGTCATTTTAAGGGCAATGCCCATACAAATGCCCCTTTAGGGGCAATGGGTAGCTTAGTTTTATTTTTAGAGTTAGGTTTTTTATTTTGGGGGGTTGGTTGAGTGGTGGGTTTTACTGTTGGGGGGACATTGTATTTTTTTACAGGTAAAAGAGCTGATTTATTTAGGGCAATGCCATACTAAAGGCCCTTTTATGATCTTTTTGTAGTTTATTGTAGGTTAGGAGGTGTTTTTATTTTGGGGGGCTTTTTTTTTTATAGGGCTATAATATTAGGTGTAATTGTTTTTATTTTTGATAATTTTGTTTATTATTTTTTGTAATCTTGAAGAGAAAACACAGAGGCGCCCAATGGCCTAATACCATATACACAATATTGTAGATATATTACATATGTGGAAAAAAGTAATGTCTATCAAAACCCCATAGACAGAATTAATTCAAGAACAATCATATGTCAGCAAAGCTGGCAATATGGATTATTAGGTAAACCTAACAGAAATACTATATGATGTGGGGTGCTCACTATCCAGGTAATAACTAGTGTAGCATAAGGAGAGAAAATTTGGACAGTTACAGAGCACTCAAATGACGCTATAGTAGACGTATCCGACAGAAGAGGCTGCCCAAGACGAGTGTGATATTAAAACTTAACATTTAATGAATATAATTAAAAGGTAAAAGGAACTTCCAGTATAGGTGTATATATAAAACTTAAATTAAAATATAAAACAAGGAGAGAGCCAGCATATCCAGATAATAACCATAAATAGGTAATCTTATCTATCTAATCTGAAGAAATATACTAGACTCTGTATTGTATAATTGCACAAAAACTGTATTTATAAATCCATGAAGGTGCAACTTGGAGGAAAAGCCTCCTAACCATAAATACAAATACTAAGTACGTATAATATAGGTCAATGGTAATTAACAGTTCACGTAAATAGAATAAGTGATTGCAGCAGATAGACTCAGGCAGGTGTGCACCAAAAAAGACTCACGGATTGCACCGGAAAACTAATCTAAAAAAGAGGATTGACCTCATACCGTATTAACCTATCTGGTGCAATACTGGAGTGGTGCAGGCCTGCCTGAGTAGTAACAACTGCTGACAAATAATACACAATATAATTAAACCAGAGACCGAGTATGAACTATTACTATTAGTAAAACCATAGATAGGATAGCTGAGCTCTAAGAGCGCCTGATGCGCTTTTCGCCAAAGTTTGGCAAAGTTGTTACTACTCAGACAGGCCTGCACCACTCCAGTATTGCACCAGATAGGATAATACGTTATGAGGTCAATCCTCTCTTTTATATTAGTTTTCCGGTGCAATTTGTGAGCCTTTTTTGGTGCACACCTGCCTGAGTCTATCTGCTGCAATCACTTATTCTATTTACGTGTACTGTTAATTACCATTAACCTATATTATACGTACTTCGTATTTGTATTTATGGTTAGGAGGCCTTTCCTCCAAGTTGCACCTTCATGGATTTATAAATACAGTTTTTGTGCAATTATACAAGACAGAGTCTAGTATATTTCTTCAGATTAGATAGATAATATTACCTATTTATGGTTATTATCTGGATATGCTGACTCTCTCTTTGTTTTATATTTTAATTTAAGTTTTATATATACACCTACACTGGTAGTTCCTTTTACCTTTTAATTATATTCATTAAATGTTAAGTTTTAATATCACACTCGTCTTGGGGAGCCTCTTCTGTCGGATACTTCTACTATAGCTTCATTTGAGTGCTCTATAACTGTCCAAATTTTCTCTCCTTATGTTACACATATATACAATATAGATAAAGATATCCATTTATATTTATCCATATAGTGTATATAATGGTATTAGGCCATTGGGCGCCTCAGTGTTTTTTCTTCTAGATAACTTCAAATTGCCAGGATCCTAACCTTCCTATGACAGAGAGCTGCCTATACCATTTGTTTGGAATATTCTCTTTGGACTTTATTTTTTAATTTTTTTGGACTTTAATTTGTATGTCTATTATTGTTTATTATCACTTATCATTTATTAATATTGTTTGTGATTTGATGACATTTTTTGGTATCGTTATATACCTGTGAAGAGCGCCCCCTAGAGGACTAGTGTGTCTTGTACACATTTTTCTTATTTTTTGTAATCGTAGAGTTTTTTATTTTTCGTGATTTTAGTGTTAATTAGTTTTGGTAAACTTAGATTATTATCTTTTGTAGGTTTTTTTTTCAATTTTTTCGTAGTATTACGTTTTTTTTATTTTTTTAATTTAGATATTTGAATTGGTAGTTTTTTTATTTTATTAGGTTAGTTATAGTAGGTTAATTTATAGTTTAATGTTAGGTTTATTTTTATTTCACAGGTAAATTTTTATTTATTTAAATAGAGTTATATTGTAATTTTAATTTAAAGTTAGGGGGGTGTTAGGTTTAGGGGTTAATAGTTTAATGTAGTGTTTTGTGATGTGGGGGGCCGGCGGTTTAGGGGTTATGAGGTTTATTTAGTGGCGGAGATGTGGGAGGCTGGAGTTTTAGGGGTTAATAACTTTATTTAGTGGCAGCGATGTTGGGGAGCAGCGGAAAAGGGGTCAATAGCTTTTATTAGTGGCGGCGATGTTGGGGCCGGCAGATTAGGGGTTAATAACTTTATTACAGTGGCAGCGATTTCCGGGAGGGGCGGAATAGAGATTAATAACTTTATTATAGTGTCAGCAATGTCGGGAGTTGCGGAATAGGGGTTAATAACTTTTTTTAGTGTCGTGATGTCGGGATGGCAGATTAGGGGCTAATAACTTTATTGCGCTGTCGGGGGCGGCAGATTAGTGGTGTTTAGACTTGAGGTTTATGTTAGGGTGTTAGGTTTAAATGTAACTTTTTTTTCCCCATAGACATCAAGAGGGTTGCGTTACGGCGATCACCATTTCGCGCTTCAGGTGTTAGTTTTTTTTTCTAACACTCTCTCCCCATTGATGTCTATGGGGGGAAGCGTGCATGAGCACATCAAAGCAGCCCTTGGATTTTGTGTGGTATGGAGCTTATCGTCACCATATCGCATGCACAAGGAGGCTTTTCAGTAACTCGTAATGGCAGCGCTATGGGGGGGGGGTGAAATAACGCAACTTTTATTGCGTTCGTTTCGCACCCTGTTTAGCGCAAAACTCGTAATCTAGGTGATAGGTCTTGAGCACTACATGGCAGGAAATTGTTATCCATTTGCAAGAGTACTAGATGGTAGCACTTTCTTTCAAAACTGCTGTCATATAGTGCTCCAGGAATGGGCAGGCTCCTAAGCTTATGTCCCTGCATTTCAACAAAAGTTATACTACACAAAGTCAATGAAGATGACTATAGAAAGGGGGCGCTAAAGAAAATAGCAATGCAATAGTGACATTAAACCTATACAAGAATATATTATTATTAATAATAAGGTGTGAGTGTTACCTATTGATAGATTTTACACTTGTATTAGAAGGTCCACCTTATAAGAATCCTATTAACTACCCTGATTAGGTTTTTTTTAAAAGAATACCACATTACACCATTGGTACACACAGGTGCCCCTTCTGTTTCCCATTGCATATACAGATATTGGGATCCTGTGTTCCTGTATATCGAGATTGAACAGTCCAGCCTGCCTCCAATAGCACTGTATGAGTGCTCCTCACAAATGTGAGTACCCTGATTAGGGCATTTATTGGCTTATTTCCATTCTGTTATTGGTACACACATGCGCCTCTCCTGTTCTCTATATTTTTCCAGATTTTTCAACAAAAGTTACCAAGAGAGCAAGGAAAAATTAATAATAGAAGTAAATTGTGGGTTTTTTAAAAAGTTTTAGAATGGGTTTGAATTAAAAAAGAACATGTAAACCCATGTAAAGCACTTTGCAAGGGAATTTTTATGTATATATTGATTGGAATGGAGCCCATTGTTACCTGGGAACATTAGTGTAGAAACATTGTAATTAAATAATATCATTTAATGCATTAGAACATTCTATTATTGCATGGCTGTCTCCCAGTAAAACTAGTGAGCCAATCAGGCTCATGACTGGCTGTGTCCTGCACAGAACGCTTTGTGGAGGTTAAATACATATTTTGTACTGGACATTCAGGTAATATTAAAATACTCTAATGAGTTATACGATTTTATTGGCCTAGATTCATTGAAATTTAATTAGTTTTGTTCTCTTGTTATCCTTTGTTAAAAAAAGATATCTGGGTAGGCTCAGGAGTTGCTGATTGGTGGCTGCACATACAGTATTTGGCTCATGTTATTGGCTCACCCAGTGTGTTCAGTTAGCTCCTAGTAGTGCATGACTGCTTCTTCAACAAAGAATACCAAGAAAATGAAGCAAATTAGTAAATTGGAAAGGTGTTTAAAATTGCATTCTATGGGGCCGATTTATCAAGGGCCAAACGTCCCTTGATGCCCCTGTTTCCGCGTGAGCCTGAAGACTCGCCGGAAACAGCAGTTATGAAGCAGCGGTCTTAAGACCGCTGCTCTATAACTGGTCAGCTTGCTCTGAGGCTGCGGACATCAATTCGCCCGATTATATACGATAGGGCTGATTGACACCCCCTGCTAGCGGCCGATTGGCGTATGCTGTCGGCATTCAGCGATGTCTGTCGGATAGACATTGATATTTCGTCCCTTATATCTGAAACATGAAAGAAACATATTGGGTTTCATGTCACTTTAAGCTTCTTTATAATTAATGGAGACAAATCTACCTTGTAATAGTTCATGTTTTTGCACATAGATTGAGTTCTGCAGTGAAGGAAACTGGCAACACAAATATGGCAGGAATTCCCGCTAATGAAAGAGTCAAACGTGATGTCATCTTTACAAGGTTACCATCTTCACCCTTACAAGCGTGTATGAATCTGGCCCATCCATTATTGTATTACCATGTCCCTTAGTGTATTTATCCTAATACTGCTAATATAATTAGTGCTTTATTGACATACAGTAGTAGGACATGTGCTAGTTGTCATTCTCTGTACACCCCCTTTCTGTTTGCACGCAGCAGTAAAGTCAGAGCAGTGACAGGCACTTGGTGTCAGAGTGTTATCTGTAGGCAGACGTGACCACTCGTCTCTGACAGATGTTATTTTGTTTCCTCAGGAGACCAAGTCATTGTCCGTTATAATTCATGAGATGTGACACCGGTGAAGAGATCTAAAAAAAAAACTAATGGCATGAGAGCTAAAATATGAACATTTTGTGCAGGGACTGTGCACGAGCTAAGGTGTTTGATTCTGTCGGTATTTATACTTTACCCATTTTCAGTCTGCAAAATGGTTTGAGAGGATATTTTGTCATTGCTGTAAAAAAAAGAAAAAGCTGGAGATGCCAATACTGAAATTAGTGTAAAATAGCCTTCCAAATTGTATCTATCTCCAACATAATGCTTATGCATGAAATTCAGACTGCAGTTGTATTGTCTAAATAATGATGCTGTAGAACTATAATGATACTTTAAAACAGAATAGCAATAATTTAGGATTGCAGTTAGGCTGTGGTGGCTCCATAATTATGTTGTAGAATTGGATTGCAGAGGTGTGTAATAGGGTACTTGGCGTATAACAGTGTTAGATGAAGGTTTTATGATACTACATCTTGTGTAGCAGTAAATCTGCCTCTGTATAACAGCGTTGTACCTCCTAAAACAGGGGCTACAAAGCGGCACACAACTGCCTTTTATCTGTGTTCATCTCTGTAACTCCCACAAATTCCAATTTATCTATGTGATTGCAATGGATTGTTTTCTGGTTCTAGGAAGTATATTGTAAATGTTTTCTGTAGCTCTTTTTTTTTTTTACATATAACTATAACAATCTCTTATTGTGCTCTAATTCTATTAGCATATTGTTCCCAACTTATGATTTAACTACAAACTCAATCTAAATACAGGTGGCCCTCGTTTTACAACGGTTCAATTTACACCGTTTCAGAATAACAACCTTTTTTCCAGTCATGTGACTGCTATTGAAAAGCATTGAGAAGCAGTGCATTTATTAAAATAGCCAGTAGGTGGAGCTGTCCGCTTGTGTTGCAGCAAAGCCAAGCAAGCTGAAATTAATCAGTTTAACCAGACCTGAGCTATCAAGCAGATTTCAAAGGAACAAGATCTTCCTGTCTATAAATCAGTCCAGATTAGAATGCATAGAAAGAACTGTTTGCAGAAAAATGCAAGTGAAGTCTGTGTTGTGTGATTATTTTATTAGGTTTATAATGCTGTTTAGCAAATGTTTTTGTTCATTTAATGGGACACTGAACCCAAATTTTTTCTTTTGTAATTCAGAAAGAGCATGCAATTTTAAGCAACTTTCTAATTTACTCCTATTATCAATTTTTCTTCGTTCTCTTGCTATCATTATTTGAAAAAGAAGGCATCTAAGCTTTTTTTTGGTTTCAGTACTCTGGACAGCACTTTTTTATTGGTGGATGAATTTATCCACCAATCAGCAAGGACAACCCAGGTTGTTCACAAAAATGGGCCGGCATCTAAACTTACATTCTTGCATTTCAAATAAAGATACCAAGAGAATGAAGAAAATTTGATAATAGGAGTAAATTAGAAAGTTGCTTAAAATTTCATGCTCAATCTGAATCACGAAAGAAAATTTTAGGGTACAGTGTCCCTTTAACTTAGTTTAATTATATATTCTGTGTTGTGTGATTGTTTTATTAGGTTTATAATGCTGTCTAGCATTTAAAGTCTTCATTTCAAAGCTTTTAAAATAATGTATTAGGTGTTACTTATGACAATTTTGAGAGGGACCTGGAACCTATATACCTCACTTCCCATTGACTTACATTATAAACTGGGTTTCAATTTACAACGGTTTCGATTTACAACCATTCCTTCTGGAACCTAACCCTGGCGTAAACTGAGGGCTACCTGTATTAAAAATAGGAAATATATTATATCAGGAGTGAAAAAAACAGTGACAAGAAGTACACATTTTTTCTTTCATAATTCAGATAGAGATATGTAATTTGTTTTGTTTCTTGGTATCCTTTGTTGAAAAGCAAACCTAGATAGGCTCAGGAGCTGGGAGATAACTTCTGATTGCCGGCTGTCTATGAATGCCTCTTGTTATTGGCTTATCAATGTGTTCAGCTAGTCCCCAGTAGTGCGTTGCTGCTTCTTCGAAAAAAGAATATAAAGGGAATGAAGCAAAATTGATAATAGAACATACATATTTAAACAACTTTCCAATTTACTTCTATCTGAATCATAAAAGAAAAAAAATGGGTTTCATTTCCCTTTAAGGTTATATTAATGTTTTGTGAATTGTTAACTCTATCAATAATCTATTTGATCGTTATAGCTATACTGTCTCACATTTTTAACTACTCTTTCTGGAAAGCCAAAGGCTGCCAATATGGCAACACAGCACAATCCCTTGTTATTTGACATCCAACATCTCTATGTTTCTAGGCAGACAAGTTCCACTGTGACTGTAACCTACCAGCAACTGAATATGTATAAAGATCCGAGAAACCACTTTGTATTATTATCTGCTGAAGAGGCATCAATACTGGTACTTCAACGCTAATGATTAATAGGTGCCCTGGAATTTAACAAACCCTGATAGCCATGGCTGGTTAAAAGTCATATCTTTACCATGATCTGGATTATGAAGTTCTCTAGAACTGCAGTCACTGATTTGTTCCAGATTTGCTAGAAATGTACAACTCTGAATGTTATTCACCTTTAGGAGAAAGTCTTTCTGTTAGGATTTTCCCCTGTGAGAGAAGGAATGTGGTAGCATTAGAATTTCATACTTGCTGGCCTCTAACTTCTGTCCTGTTTAGTATTAACTGGTTGGTATAAATCCTGTCTTTGCTGCATTGCATGATAGCATTAAGTCTGATTGCTGGTTAGAACCATTGCACTCTCTTGCACTGGTTTAAGAGCCTCAGAATCTGGTTGTTCTCCTTAGAACAGCTTTTGTTATTTGGTGCATGCTCTCCTTTATTCCAATAGAAGATTTCTAATCACAAGACAGGTTTCTGTTCTAATCAGTTTCTTACATTTTCCAGCCATGCTTTTAAATAACATTAACCCTTTTATGAAGGGCTACTTTGTCTACATCAGAACAACGTTCCAATGTAAACAAATTGAAGTCACGCAATTGTGCATGTGATTGCGAGATTTCAGTTATGGGATTGGGTCAGGGGGGTGTCCCTATCATGCCCTCCAAACAGCGATCTCATACAGGAAGCGCTGTTGGCTTTAGTACAGCCTAACGACTAGGATGTTCCATGCCGTCCTAATAGCGCTAAAGCCCACATGTGTGCAAGCATTTTAATGCCATTTTGTTATGCTGATGAACTGGTTTCAGTTAATTTTGGTAAATCATTTGCACACAACATGCATTTTGCTTATTAATGATAAAATACACTTACAAGAAAACCTATTTTTTTTTCAGGCTTAAGATACAGTAAGTAATAAGTTGCCATTTTAAACCACTTTTCAATTTACTTCTGTTATCAAATTTGTTTCATTCTCATCATGTCCCTTTAATGAATTAAGCAACCTATTTATTTGCAGTGTGAACCTACTACCTTAAACTTATTCCTCTTTCTCTTTTCTTATATATGATTAAATAATCAGACCTAGTTTTAGGAGACAAAACACCTTGTCTCATTTTTGTAAACATTAATATGAACTAAAGTTGCAACAATTAGGCTCTAGTATTACAGTTCAAAGAAGAGAAAGGCGGGACCTTGCTTGATAAAATCAAAAACTTTATTCCAAAATGGTTAAAAGATCCAAGGAGGAACAACATAGAACAGGAGGATGTACGCGTTTCGGCTGAGTGCTGTAATCATAGCCTAAGGTGCTACACCTGATACTTGCTTAAAACAGGTAACCTGGATTCCTATTGGTTAAGAACAAATATGTACGCCCATCCTGAAATATATTCCTCTCAACTGACACCTATTGACAACACTTATATACCTAACTAGGAGACTATCAGAATAAATTTGAAAATAAGTAACAATATCTTGTAGTCATTGCTACAGCCTAACAAACATGTTCAACAATATACAGATCAAAGTCACACATATGCTAATTCATAAATATTTACACTAAATACAGAAATTAGAAAAAGATTTCATTAACAAAATTAAGAAAATTAAGAAAATGCAAAGAGAATAATGTAGAATAAATTATCACAATACTGAAGCAAAACAGGTTATAAATACGATTAAGGTTATAAATGACAACCAAGGCATCATTAAAATGGTTATAAATAAGGTTCTACATATAAACATAGAAACATAGAATTTAACGGTAGATAAGAACCAAAAAGGCCCATCAAGTCTACCCATCTTACATGTTACTTTTCCCTTAGGATAGCCTTATGCATGTCCCAGGCATTTTTAAATTATTTTACAGTCTTTGTGTTTACCACCTCAAATGGAAGTTCATTCCATGAATCCACCACCTTTCTGTAAAAAAATGCTTCCTTAAATTTCTCCTGAATCTGCTACCCTCTAACTTTAGATTGTGACCCCTTGTTTTGGCATTTATTTTTTTGTGAAACATGCTTTCAGCTTCTATTTTATTAAGTCCCTTCATATATTTGAAGGTTTCTATCATTTCACCTCTTTCCCTTCTATCCTCTAAACCAGTGCTTTCCAAACTGTGTGTTGTGACACATTAGTGTGTCGGCAGCAGTGTGTAGGTGTGTCCCAGCTTCAGCACTGATTCTTTTGAATTTTTTAAAGAATTTTTATTTTGGTTTCTGACTTTACGTCTGCCTGCTATGCATATCACGTAGTTGACACGTGATTGATACCTAATGGGTCACAGATCATCTTAACCTATTGGTGCAGCTCAGCGGGAACTAAAACTATTCCCATTGGTGGCACATTGGCTCCTGACTGCACGTGTAGTCTCCTCAATCAGCTATATATATATATATATATATTTTTTTTTTAATTCTTGCACATACATACTGTATGTATGTGTCCGTATTTTTTAAAACAAATTAGTTTAACCTCATGTTTGCTTGTACAACTGAATTATTGTGTTGCGAAATGATGTAGGTCTAAAAAGTGTGTCACCAATATGAAAAGTTTGGAAAGCTCTGCTCTAAACTATACATATTTAGATCATAGAGTCTTTCTTTGTACATTTTATATTTTAGACCATGTACCATTTTAGTAGCCCTCCTTTGGACAGATTCTAGTTTATTTATATCTTTATATCTGAAGATATGGTCTCCAGAACTGTACACAGTATTCCAGATTTGGTCTAACTAATGATCCGTAAAGTGGCATAAGAACCTTGCTATTTCTGCTACTAAAACCTCTTCCAATGCAACCAAGCATTTGACTGGCCTTGCTGGCTGCACTGCGGCATTGTGTACCAAATTTTAAATCATCTGAAATAATAATTCCCAAATCCCTTTCTTCTTTAATTACAGTCAGTAATGTACCATTGAGACTATAATTGGCCTTTGTTTTTTTTGATCCTATATGCATAATTTTGCTCTTGGTAATATTAAATTTCAGATTTATTTGACCAGTCCTCTAGTTTATTAATATCACAGTTCATTTGATCAACTCCTCCTGGAACATCTACCCTGTTACAAATTTTTGTATCATCAGCAAACAAGCAAACCTTCCCCTTAAGCACACTTCCAATATCACTTAAGAACATGTTAAACAAAACAGGCCCAAGAACTGACCCTTGGGGAACACCACTAGTAACTGATGCCTCATTTGAATGTACTCCATTAATTGAAACCCTCTGTCGTCTATCTTTAAGCCAGCATTCTACCCACTTAACAATCTTAGCATCTATTCCAAGGCAATACATTTTGTTTACATGAAGTTTTAAATTAAGTTTTTAAATTAAACGCAATCTGGACAGGCTTAGTTGATTCCATTGACCCCATTATTCATTATTTGAATTGCAATGAATTGAGTCTTCAGTTCACCCATGAATTTAACCCCTCCCAGATCAATTTTCTTGATCTCACTTTGGTAGGGGTAGATAAAGGCAATGTGATATCTAGGGTGTATCGTAAACCCATTTCTGGTAACACCTTGTTACATGTGACGTATGCGGTAGCGAAGAGACAGTTAACTAGGATTAGGCTCAATTGCAGTGAGCAAACAGATTTTTCTAAGGTATCCAATGAGTTGGAACACAGATTATTAGCTAGACAGTATCCTAAAAGAGATGTGGTATGAGCAAAACAAAATGTACAATCTATACGGAGGGAGGGAGCATCTATTATATCAGAGGCCCACTAAGGAACATGCTACATATTTTAAGGATATAGTGCCCACTACAAACAGGTTTGTGGAATTATAAGAAAATATTTTCCATTGTTAGCAACAGACAATGGTTTAACTGATGTGGTGGAAAAGGCATTAGGTGTTGATACAAAAAATGTACAACCTTAGGGTCCATCCTTTCACCAACCCAATTAAAACCAGTAACCACTCCGACTAGGTCTTGGCTTGTACATGTAGGTATGTTCAGGTGTGGAAATCCTAAATGCAAACCCTGCAAATATGTTTTTGTGACAAAAAAGTTTTCATCTATGGTCAGTGGGGAAACCTTTGATATACACTCATGTTTAAATTGTACCATTACACATGTTGTGTACCATATTGAATGCATTCAGTGTGGGGTACAATACATAGGTCTCACCAACAGGGATATAAAAGCCAGGATTAGGGAACATCTGTCTACTATATCTTTGGGTAAATCCTCCACAACTTTAGATCAGCATTTTGCTACTAGGCATGGTAGTAAACTCAATACATTTAGATGGTGTGCTATAGAAAAGGTTAGGTTACCTAATAGGGGAGGAAATATAGAGCAAATTCTGGCCAAGCGAGAAATATACTGGATCTTCAAGCTGGGTACACATATACCACAAGGTTTAAATTCAAGATATGATATGGTAAACTACTAGGAGTAGTGTGTGGTATATGTGGTAAAACCTGCAGTATCAATACTGATATGTATATATTTTGCTTTGCCTTTTGCTTGTCTTGTGTTCCCTTTCCCATATCCTGACTCTGCCTGTCATATCTAAGAGCTTATGACTTGCAGGAGGGTATACCTCACTATCGCCTAGATTTAGAGTTCTGCATTAGCCGTCAAAACCAGCGTTAGAGGCTCCTAATGCTGGTTTTGGCCGCCCGCTGGTATTTAGAGTCAGTTAGGAAAGGGTCTAACGCTCACTTTCCAGCCGCGACTTTTCCATACCGCAGATCCCCCTATGCCAATTGCGTATCCTATCTTTTCAATGGGATCTTTCTAACGCCGGTATTTAGAGTTTTGGCTGAAGTGAGGGTTAGAAAACTCCAGCCGCAGAAAAAAGCCAGGAGTTAAGAGCTTTCTGGGCTAATGCCGGTTCATAAAGCTCTTAACTACTGTGCTCTACAGTACACTAACACCCATAAACTACCTATGTACCCCTAAACCGAGATCTCCCCACATCGCCGCCAGTCTATTAAATTTTTTTAACCCCTAATCTGCCGACCGCACAGCGCCGCCACCTACGTTATCCTTATGTACCCCTAATCTGCTGCCCCTAACACCGCCGACCCCTATATTATATTTATTAACCCCTAATCTGCCGCCCCCAATGTTCCCACCACCTACCTACAATTATTAACCCCTAATCTGCCGACCGGACCTCACCGCTACTATAATAAATGTATTAACCCCTAATCCGCCTCCCTCCCGCCTCACTAACCCTATAATAAATAGTATTAACCCCTAATCTGCCCTCCCTAACATCACCGACATCTAACTTCAAGTATTAACCCCTAATCTGCCGACCGGACCTCACCGCTACTCTAATAAATGTATTAACCCCTAAAGCTAAGTCTAACCCTAACACTAACACCCTCCTAAGTTAAATATAATTTTTATCTAACAAAATAAATTAACTCTTATTAAATAAATTATTCCTATTTAAAGCTAAATACTTACCCGTAAAATAATCCCTAATATAGCTACAATATAACGAATACTTACAGTGTAGCTATTTTAGGATTTATATTTATTTTACAGGCAACTTTGTATTTATTTTAACTAGGTACAATAGCTATTAAATAGTTAATAACTATTCAATAGCTACCTAGTTAAAATAATTACAAAATTACCTGTAAAACAAATCCTAACCTAAGTTACAATTAAACCTAACACTACACTATCAATAAATTAATTAAATAAAATACCTACAATTATCTACAATTAAACCTAACACTACACTATCAATAAATAAATTAAATAAAATACCTACAATTATCTACAATTAAATAAACTAACTAAAGTACAAAAAATAAAAAAATAATTTACAAACATTAGAAATATATTACAACAATTTTAAGCTAATTACACCTACTCTAAGCCCCCTAATAAAATAACAAAGCCCCCCAAAATAAAAAAATGCCCTACCCTATTCTAAAATACAAATAGAAAAGCTCTTTTACCTTACCAGCCCTTAAAAGGGCCTTTTGCGGGGCATGCCCCAAAGAAAACAGCTCTTTTGCCTGTAAAATAAACATACAATACCCCCCCCAACATTACAACCCACCACCCACATACCCCTAATCTAACCCAAACCCCCCTTAAATAAACCTAACACTAAGCCCCTGAAGATCTCCCTACCTTATCTTCACCACGCCGGGTATCACCGATCGGTCCAGAGGAGCCTCTGAAGTCTTCATCCAAGCCGAAGCGGGGGCTGAAGACATCCACCATCGGGCTGAAGTCTTGATCCAAGCGGGCGCTGAAGAAGTCCATCATCGGCCTGAAGTCTTGATCCAAGCGGGCGCTGAAGAAGTCCATCATCGGCCTGAAGTCTTCTATCAAGCGGCATCTTCAATCTTCTTTCTTCCGGATCCATCTTCCAGCCGACAATCAGCCAATCGGATTGAACTTGAATCTGATTGGCTGATTCCATCAGCCAATCAGAATTTTCCTACCTTAATTCCGATTGGCTGATAGAATCCTATCAGCCAATCGGAATTCGAGGGACGCCATCTTGGATGACGTCCCTTAAAGGAACCGTCATTCGGCGAGTAGGCGTCAGTAGAAGAGGATGGATCCGCGTCGGCTGGAAGAAGATGGATCCGGAAGAAAGAAGATTGAAGATGCCGCTTGATAGAAGACTTCAGGCCGATGATGGACTTCTTCAGCGCCCGCTTGGATTAAGACTTCAGGCCGATGATGGACTTCTTCAGCGCTCGCTTGGATCAAGACTTCAGCCCGATGATGGACCCCTTCAGCCCGATGGTGGATGTCTTCAGCCCCCGCTTCGGCTTGGATGAAGACTTCGGAGGCTCCCGGCGTGGTGAAGATAAGGTAGGGAGATCTTCAGGGGCTTAGTGTTAGGTTTATTTAAGGGGAGTTTGGGTTAGATTAGGGGTATGTGGGTGGCGGGTTGTAATGTTGGGGGGGGTATTGTATGTTTATTTTACAGGCAAGAGAGCTGTTTTCTTTGGGGCATGCCCCGCAAAAGGCCCTTTTAAGGGCTGGTAAGGTAAAAGAGCTTTTCTATTTGTAATTTAGTATAAGGTAGGGCATTTTTTTATTTTTGGGGGATTTGTTATTTTATTAGGGGGCTTAGAGTAGGTGTAATTAGCTTAAAATTGTTGTAATAATATTTCTAATGTTTGTCAATTATTTTTTTATTTTTTGCAACTTAGTTCTTTTTTTATTTTTTGTACTTTAGTTAGTTTATTTAATTGTAGATAATTGTAGGTATTTTATTTAATTTATTTATTGATAGTGTAGTGTTAGGTTTAATTGTAGATAATTGTAGGTATTTTATTTAATTAATTAATTTATTGATAGTGTAGTGTTAGGTTTAATTGTAACTTAGGTTAGGATTTATTTTACAGGTAATTTTGTAATTATTTTAACTAGGTAGCTATTAAATAGTTATTAACTATTTAATAGCTATTGTACCTAGTTAAAATAAATACAAAGTTGCCTGTAAAATAAATATTAATCCTAAAATAGCTACAATATAATTATTATTTATATTGTAGCTATATTAGGGTTTATTTTACAGGTAAGTATTAAGCTTTAAATAGGATTAATTTATTTAATAAGAGTTAATTTATTTTGTTAGATAAAAATTATATTTAATTTAGGGGGGTGTTAGTGTTAGGGTTAGACTTAGCTTTAGGGGTTAATAAATTTAATAGAGTAGCGGTGAGGTCCAGTCGGCAGATTAGGGGTTAATACTTGAAGTTAGGTGTCGGTGATGTTAGGGAGGGCAGATTAGGGGTTAATACTATTTATTATAGGGTTAGTGAGGCGGGAGGGAGGCGGATTAGGGGTTATTACATTTATTATAGTAGCGGTGAGGTCCGGTCGGCAGATTAGGGGTTAATTATTGTAGGTAAGCGGCGGCGACGTTGTGGGGGGCAGATTAGGGGTTAATAATTATAATATAGGGGTCGGCGGTGTTAGGGGCAGCAGATTAGGGGTACATAGGTATAATGTAGGTTGCGGCGGTGTACGGAGCGGCAGATTAGGGGTTAAAAGTGTAATGCAGGGGTCAGCGATAGCGGGGGTGGCAGATTAGGGGTTAATAAGTCTAAGGTTAGGGGTGATTAGACTCGGGGTACATGTTAGGGTGTTAGGTGCAGACATATGAAGTGTTTCCCCATAGGAAACAATGGGGCTGCGTTAGGAGCTGAACGCTGCTTTTTTGCAGGTGTTAGGTTTTTTTTCAGCTCAAAATGCCCCATTGTTTCCTATGGGGAAATCGTGCACGAGCACGTTTTTGAAGCTGGCCGCGTCCGTAAGCACCGCTGGTATTGAGAGTTGCAGTGGCGGTAAATTATGCTCTACGCTCCCTTTTTGGAGCCTAACGCAGCCCTTCTGTGAACTCAAATACCAGCGGTATTTAAAAGGTGCGGGGGAAAAAAAGCACGCGTAGCTAACGCACCCCTTTGGCCGCAGAAATCTAAATCTAGCCGAATATCTTTAATGATGCCTTGGGTTTCATTTAAAAACTTAATTTATAACCTTATTCATAACCTGTTTAATAATGATGCCTTAGTTGCCATGTATAACCTTAACCTTATTTATAACCTGTTTTGCTTCAGTTTTGTGATAATTTATTCTACATTATTCTCTCTGCATTTTCTTAACTTTGTTAAAGGGACACTGAACCCATTTTTTTTCTATTGTGATTCAGATAGAGAATGCAATTTTAAGCATCTTTCTAATTTACTCCTATTATAAAATTTTCTGCATTCTCTTGGAATGTTTATTTGAAAAGCAAGAATGTAAGTGAAGATGCCGGCCCATTTTTGGTGAACAACCTGGGTTGTCCTTGCTGATTGGACAGCTCCAATAAACAAGTGCTGTCCATGGTCCTGAATTAACAATTTGATGGCTCCTTAGCTTAGATGCCTTCTTTTTCAAATAAAGATAGCAAGAGAACGAAGAAAAATTGATAATAGAGGTAAATTAGAAAGTTGCTTAAAATTGCATGCTCTATCTGAATCATGAAAGAAAAAAATTGGGTTCAGTGTCCCTTTAATTAAATCTTTTGTAATATTTGTAATTATTGTAAATATTTATGAATTATCATATGTATGACTTTGATATTTATAGTGTTTAACATTATTGTCTCCTAGTTAGTTATATAAGTGCTGTCAATGGTGTCAGTTGAGAGGAATATATTTCAGGAAGGGCGTACATCTTTGTTCTTAACCAATAGCAATCCAGGTTACCTGTTTTAAGCAATTATCAGATGTAGCACCTTAGGCTAGGATTACGGCACTCAGCCGAAACGCGTAAGCCACTGGTGCTACATTCTTCTGTTCTATGTTGCTCCTCTTGGATCTTTTAACCATTTTGGAATAAAGTATTTAATTTTATCAAGCAAGGTCCCGCATTTCTCTTCTTTGAACTTTGGATTACCAGCATAACTGGACTGATTGTTGCTGCAATTATTTCCCTGTAAGCCTGTACCCATGGTTTCAGTATATCGGATGGTGACCTCACTATGAACAGACGCTGTGGTAAAGATGCCAAGTCGAGCACTGGAGCAGTGGGAGCAGGAGCAGGGTTGCCACCTCGGCCATGTTTTCCTGGACACTTATGAGTTACACATGCTGCAGGGTGTGCAGAGGGCAACATGCATTGTGCTGCTGGACTGCACAAAAATAGTGACGCTGGACAGCACTTTTCATGTTCCTCCCTGCAAACCCTACAGCATGTGTAACTCATGTGTCCAGTAAAACATGGCCGAGGTGGCAACCCTAAGCGGGAGGTGTTGAAGGAAGCTTTATCTGTGTGCGGTGACATAGTCCCAGCTCACCGCTAAAGCCATATAGCTATTAAAGATGACCAGAGTGATAGTTCAGCGTACCCAAGGTCTGTAGTGATTTTTATCACCGGAGCATTTGGCAAATGTTATTACTCTTTGGGGTTTAAGTGGCTTAAAGGAAGTACTGCTTATAAGCCATTGTACTGTGTAAAGTATTTTGGTACTGAGAATTTTGGGCTCCCATTCCTTTTGCATTTCTGACTCTAATATTACTATTCCATATCTAGATGGTCAGGGGCCCAGACACACTGGCTTCTATTCCCTTGGGCAGAGGAACTTCAATTTTAAGCTGTTAAGCTCATCACATAACCATTGAAGGAGCAGCCCCTGGCCAAGCCCTGAGAACATCGCTCACCCTATAAATGGACATCACTCACATCTCTCTGTCTGCCAACCTCCTAGGTGAGTACACTAAGAGTAAAAAAGTGTTTAACAAACTAACCACTCTCACCTTAAGAACTACTAAGATCTCCCAATACTCAAATAAAAAATGATAAGTAATACTAAAAAGAATCTGGGGAGGCTAAAAAAAGCTAGGTGATAAGGATAAATAAATCAATATAGGTACTTCAATACACACATATTCATACAATGATATATAGACCAAGTAATGATAAACAAATACAACTGAAACCTCCTTTTATATATTTATATATATGAACCTCCTATGCTATTAGTAGGCCACTCTTGGACCCACGCTTAATGTCCAGTATTGATGGAGGTAATCTATAATGATATATAGTTTTATAAACCTCCCAAGTAATGTATAGGCTACTCATGAACCTATGAAATAGATCTTGAATAGCTGGAGGTAAAATAACTAGAGTGATATACGGTCTCCTATAAAGAGGAACAAAAAAAAACACACTTCTGTATATACTAAAATTGAGGCACCTTTGGGCATGGTGACTCAACAGAAACATACATGTATACGCATTGCAATGAATCTTTGAGCAGAATTAAGCAGTAAAATGGTATGAACAATATGACTGAAATTCCCATAGACAGAAATAGTAATACCTCTGATATTAATCTGTTGCTGAAGAAGGTAAACTATAGCGAGCCTGCCCACCGTTTAGAGAAACATAGAGCCTTGTCTCCAACTAAATGGAGAAATGTAATTTTAAGAGTTTCAACACTACCGTAAAACCTTATAGCCCTGCAAATTATCTAAGAGGACATCCTGTTGAATGAATATGAAAGGATAATACCCATAAGACAGGAGTGGGGCACAATATGATCAGTACCTACTAGCTTCTCTGAATCCTACATCTCTAATAAGTAATAGGTACCTACTATAGAAGGATTAGCTACTGTGGTACAAACAATCATAACTTTATAGAGCAAAGAGTAAAATTAAATATTGCTAGTATGAATGATCATTAATGCACTATTTATTTACTATGTCAGCAAGAAACCTTGCTCCCACTAAGTGTGTAAAAAGGCCACTTTTCCTTTTCAATGTATTTTGGAGCAATCTAGGATGTATATGCAATTAGGGATAAACAATTTTTAGAGGGGTATGTTACCTATTACGTGATACTAGTGAGAGTAGCACTCTCCAATGGGTATTGCCTCCTCTTTAT